>NW_024384013.1:0-9626 GCF_016835505.1 Polypterus senegalus
ACATGTCACAATGACAACACTGGGTGATACTGAATGCTTGTTAGCTTATCATGTATCGGTGCATTAATGGGAAGAAGCTAGCAACAGTATGCAAAAAGTGGTATAGTGAGTGGACAGCATGGGTTTAAATGGGTGAGCTCATGTTTCACTAATTTGGTCAGACTCTCTGAATCTGTAATAAATAAAACAAGAAACACTGTTGATTGTGAAATACCTTGAAGGTTAAAATAAAATTTCTTCTTTTCTTCTCCACTCTATGCTTTTACATGTCATTGCCAGTAATGTTCTGCTGGCTCTTCTAGCTTTAGTTTATTTATCTTTTTTTTAATATGAAGTGTCATCTTAATTCCACTCACCTTCATCTGCTCCATTGCCCTCCTCATCTCCTCAGTGTTTCTCTCGCTGCTCAAGTCCTCCTGATTTCACTCTGTGTCACCACAGCTGTTTCTGTTTTTTTTTAACACAAGAGGACTTTTCATTTCTTGTTTATTTTCTTAGTCCTGACATTTCTCCAAGAAATTTGCTTTACATTTCATGTCACAACTTACTTTTCTATCACACTTGTCTTCATATTGACAGAATAGGTGACAAACAGATTTGACTTAGCAAATATAAATAGTAGGACAACATAAAAGAAAGCTGTAATGTAGCAGTGAATATGGAGTTGGAGTTTGAAGAGTGTGAAAAATGAATTCAAGAATTTGAAGACACACTGGTATACAAGTCAGTTCTTGAGATTTAGAAGATATGAGATTTTAGAAGTTCACACACACCAAAAATACTGGACTGTGTAGGGTAAAGAAATGTCTGAAAGCCCAGGAGGACTTGGATATATAATGGCTACAATGGTAGGACCTACAACATTATCTGATAACACTTGTGAGAATGTCGTGATGTGATGAGTCAAGTGAGATAATGGAGGCCACTAACAAGCATGTGATTGCAATGAGTTCAGGAAGAAGGTCAATGTAAATAAAGACTCCATCCAAAAATGATATTTTTGTTATATGTTTCATACCCATGTGTTGTGCAGTAATAGCTGAGAAAAATTTTAATCTCGAGTTTTCATGGAGAATACAGATTAAATAAATATAAGCTAATGTTGGCCAACACTTTGCAACATCAAACAATATACAAAATACCATTGGGCAGAAAAAATCTAACGACACTCATGTCACATGATCCCCATGCCAGTTATCCAGTTGTTCACTCACTCACTTCACTAACATACAAGGCACAGGTACTTTTTACTAAAGTATTGTTAAATAGATACTTGCAGAAAAATTTGTGTTATAAGTAGGAATTGCATTCACATAATACTGAGCTTTAGATTTGAAGATCTGCAGGTACAGCCTATAGAACCACCCCAACTTCTCCCAGAATTACACCTATTTGAATTTTCAAATCAAGATAATGGAAATGCACATCAAAAATAAAATTACAACATTGTGAAATGACTGTCTTCCTCAGTGAAGTGGAGGCAAGGAAAAATTTACTATTTAGCGGCTTAAGCAGTGGTATAAGTAACAAAAGGAAACTGATGGAGTGATACATAATGGCAGAGACACTCACAATTTCAAGTTCAGAAAGTCACAGTGCCTGAAATAAAAAAGAACTGGTCAGATATCGAAGATGACATGAACATCTGAGTCTCAGCCCACCGTCTGAAAAAAAGATCTGTTGAGATTAAAGTCAAAATTTCAACTTTTATCTTAAAATTTCCATTTTAATCTCATATTGTATTTTGTCATTAAAGTAGAACATCTAAAATTCATCTTAAAACCAATGTTTAATTTACTAGAGTTTCTCAAACCCTATGGTAAATAAAGTAGCATGTTAAATACTTTGTATTTTGTGTGTTTCCGACCAGTCATTAATCACTATGTGTTTCTTAAATGGGCCTTTTCCTACGGACAGGAGCGCACAGACAGTGACTGTCACACAGAATACATTACATTCATGGTATTACAGCTCTTTGAACATCTTAGAATACTGACATCTATCTATTACATGTCCTTTCCTATCTATCTATCTATCTATCTATTATCTATCTATCTATCTATCTATCTATCTATCTATCTATCTATCTATCTATCTATCTATCTATCTATCTATCTATCTATCTATCTATCTATCTATCTATCTATCTATCTATCTATCAAGTGCATGTCAAAGAGAGGCAAGGTGAGGACAACTGAACACTGAACTGAAGTTAAGAGTCAGTGAAAGAAGGCCTGGCAGGTTAAACAAAAGACTTGTGTGTCAAACCAAACAATATCAGTCTGTCCTACAGCTGGATGTCTGTCTTTAATGCACCTACAGAATTGATTTATATCAAACAATCCAAATCAAGTGAAACCCAAACAATAGACAACATAAACAGACTAAAAATTAGAATCTGATCTTCCCTCACTGATCCAGTATTAATTTCCTGATCCATGTAAAATTGAAAAAGATAAGACCAGTCCATACATTTTATTGCTGTTTAAGGTTTTGTTTGATAAACGTTTGCTTGCCTTTAAGTAAAGCTGGTTTAATTATTGACATTCTAGTGAGGACACAGCCACCTTCATATCTACTTACAGAGACCTTGCTTAGGCAATATGACACTGTTCCTTTATTTAAAACAGCACTAGAGCATGCTGGGAGAGAGAAGTACTGGCTAGGAAAATCACGGATTCTCAGCAGCGTTTGACGCAGATGGCAGCTCGTTAACAAACATTCTAAACAACTAAGACACATTTACGGCAAATTTATTTACTGACAACGCAATTAATCCGGTAAGTATAACTCACTCAACCTGGAGGTAAATGAAGAAAATTTGGAAAGTCTACAAAATTATATTGATCAAGTTTTTGAGTCTGTTGTCATGGGGCCTAAGAAAGCAGCAGCTGACACGGAAACACCTGCTACCAAGAGAAGCCGTCCTCAGGATTCCCCCGAGGCGACCTCATCTCCCGCAAGGATATATTAGAATTATTAGATTCTATAGATAAAAGGTTTTGGGATTTGAGGGCGACTCCACCTGCTCGAGGTTCTACACCAGGAGTTCCAGAACCTCCGACAATCTCTGGAATTCAGCCAGGATCTGGTGGAGCGGCTTGCTGCTGAAAACGGTCTCTGCGGGAGACTGTGTCTTCCCTGACAGAGGGAATGACAAGGATCTCCCAGGACAACAAGACCCTGAAGGAGACGGTTTTGGATCTTCAGGCCCGCAGCATGAGAGACAATCTGGTGTTCAGGCCTGCGGAGCAGGCGGGAGGACAACCGGAGGATTCTGAAGAAACAATCAAAAACTTTCTCCAGACTCACATGAAGATACCTGAAGAAAGCGGTAAAACCATCACCTTTCACGGGTACATCATCATGGAGCCAAGAGCAGACAGCAGAAGATCTCGTCCCATCGTGGCCAGATTTGAGCATTTTAAACAAAAGGATTTTATTAAGAGCCGCGGGAAGGAGCTCAAAGGAAAAGATTTCAGCGTAAACAATCAATTTCCTAAAGAAATTTTGGATTGCCCATGAGTTCTGTTCCCACTGCGTAAAAAACCTTCCAAGAAGGGAGCCAGCTGTCATTTCTGTGGACAAGCTCTACGTCAACAACAGGCTGTACAAGGGCGAGGAGTGACAGACTGGCTTTATTAGCCAACATCAGGTCACAAGTTTATTATTCTTATCGGATTCACTGGGTATGAGCATGTCAGGATATAAAAAAAAAGCTGCTATATCCGTGTTTAGATGATGGGATCACCTGTTCTCTCACCACCCCACACCTCTAGCACCTTTTCTTTTTACTTCTTTTTTTTTTTAACCTTTATCACTCTTTCCTTTCCTTCTTTT
The DNA here is from genome assembly GCF_016835505.1 of Polypterus senegalus. Taxonomy (NCBI): domain Eukaryota; kingdom Metazoa; phylum Chordata; class Cladistia; order Polypteriformes; family Polypteridae; genus Polypterus; species Polypterus senegalus. Next base: position 3,841 of record NW_024384013.1, read on the forward strand.
ACCTGCTTCTGGAACTTTACATCCGCATGACACAATCACACAACTTTCCTACACAGCGTCATACACACACGCTGGATACAAACACTAGATTATAATTATTACATTTTATCATACAACCACAAACACTCTTGGTTCTGTCTGATTATTATTATTTTATTATTGTCTGATTATTATCAGCATTAGTATTATTAGTATTATTATTATTATCAGCATTATTATTATTATTATCATCAGTACTATTATTATTATTATTATTATTATCAGCACTATTATTATTATTATTAGCATTATTATTATCATCAGCATTATTATTATTATTATTTTCAGTATTAATATTATTATTATTTTCAGCATTAATAATATTATTATTGTTATTAACATTATTATACATATATTTTTATTTACTTATTTATTGCTTTATTTTTCAGATTAAATTATACATTTATTTACTTAATTTATTCACATGAAGGCACCATACATTAGCTAATCACACACACAACTATGGGTACACTAAGGTTTGTCAGTTGGAATGTTCACAGAACTGGCTCTAGAGAGAAGAGATTAAAGATTTTGATCAGCTTAAAAGACTGCAGGCAGATGTTGTCTTATTACAAGAGACTCATAGGTCTGCCACAGTTGCAGATGAACTTAAACATCTGAGTTTCCCAGACTGTTCTCTGCCCTATAACTCTAGACAAAGAGGTGTAGCTATTTTAATACACACAAAATACAAATTTCACAGTATTGGACACAGTCTCAGATCCAGATGGATTTATAATATAAAACTATCTATACAAAATCAAAGCTTATGTATTGTTAGCATATACTGTCCAAACATAGATGACCCCGCATTCTTTCATAATTTTTCTCTGTACTCCAACACTTGGACTGTCCTTATACTTGCGGAGATTTTAATTTTTGGATGGATCATTATTCAGACAGGCTCAGTACAGCTGGGACTCAGCCGCAATTGGCATTCCACCAATATAGTCAAACAGTATATGAGTGATTATGGGCTTTGTAGATGCATGGCGATCTTTTATCCCAGCCGCCGAGAGTATACTTTTTCTCACACGCTCATCACTCTCACTCACGTTTGGACTATTTTCTAGCTCAGCAGCTCATTATTGGCTGACATTTCAGACACGGAGATACACCCTATAGTTGTCAGCTGATCATGCTCCAGTTTCTTTAACTCTGTTAAATAAGAAAACAATCCCATCAAGTAAAAACTGGAGGTTTAATACGTCACTGCTTAAAGACGAAGGTTTTGTGGAAATACATTATAAAAAGAGTGGGCTTTATATTTAGAACACAATGACCTGCCTGGAACATCAGCATCTGTTCCTCTGGGAGGTAGAAAGCAGTGATGAGAGGTAAAATAATCTCCTTCTCATCACATACAGAAAAAATAGAAAACAAACATATCTAGGAATTAGAAGAAATCAGTAAGTCTTAGAGGAATCCCCAGAAGAAGAATTACAAAATAAATTATGTAAAAGTAAACTATAGAACTTAAAGGAATTATTGACAAAACACAATTTTTAGCACAAAGACTACGAATAGAAAACTTTGAACACGGTAATAAATCAGGCAAGTTTTTAGCCAACCAGTTAAAAATAAACAAAGAGAAAACTGCCATATCTGCTGTTAAAGACTCAACTGGGAATATAGTATATGACCCTGAAAGAATAAACAACACTTTCAGAGACTTTTACAAAACCTTGTACTCACCACAGATTAACCCATCAGATAATGAGATTAATGAGTTTCTAGACAGGATAATACTTCCCTAAATTATCGTGATAGCCAAGCTACAGTCCTGGACTCATTAACATCAGATGAGCTCCAGGAAGCTCTTAACTCCATGCCTCAATAGAAAGGCTCCAGGTCCAGATGGGTTTCCAGCAGAGTTCTACAAAGAATTCTGGATCATTCTGGCTCCCAACATTCTTTCAGAATGATGAGTGAAATAGAAGAAAATTTATGCGCGTCCCAATGATCCTAGGAGCTATGTTGTCCGGGGCTGTGTGCCTCCCTGGTAGGGCCACCCAAGGCAAACTGGTCCTAGGTGAGGGATGAGACAAAGAGCGGTTCAACAAACCTCTGATGAAGAATAAAAACCTTGGACGACATTTTCCCTTGTTCGGACGCTGGTCACTGGGGCCCCCTCTGAGCCACAGGCCTGGAGGTGGGGCTCGCTGGTGAGAGCCTGGTGGCCGGGCCTGCACCCATGGGTCTGGCCGGGCACAGCCCCAAGAGGTAACATGGGTCCTCCCTCCCCATGGGATCACCACCTAGCGGTGGGGCCAAGGGAGGTTGGGTGCAGTGTGAGTTGGGTGGTGGCGAAGTCAGGGACCTATGGCTGTCTGATCCCCGGCTACAGAAACTGGCTCTTGGGACGTGGAATGTCACCTCTGAAGAAGGGGAAGGAGCCTGAGCTAGTCGCGAGCTTGTAGAGGTTCGCCAGACATAGTCGGACTCACCTCCACGCACAGCTTGGACTCCGGAACCAATCTCCCCTTGAGAGGGGCTGGACTCTCTACCACTCTGGAGTTGCCCCCGTGATAGGCGCTGAGCAGGTGTGTGGGCATACCTATTGCCCCGACTTGGAGCCTGTGTGTTGGGGTTTACCTCGGTGGATGAGAGGGTGGCCTCCTCCGCCTTCGGTGGGGGAAGGGTCCTGACTGTTGTTTGTGCGTGATGCACCGAACAGCAGTAGGAGTATCCACCCTTTTTGGAGTCACTGGAGGGGGTGCTAGAGGGCATACCTTTGGGATTCCCTGTTTTGCGGGAGACTTCAATGCTCACGTGGGCAATGAGGCAGTGAGACCTGGAAGGGCGTGACTGGGAGGAACGGCCCCCGATCTGAACCCGCCAGCGGTGTTTTGTTATTGGACTTCTGTGCTCGCACGCGAGGGTCGGCTGGGAACGGCTGGCAGAGTCCCCTGTCAGAAGCGTAGCTTCAACTCCCACTTCCAGCAGAACTTCAACCACGCCCCGAGGGAGGTGGGGGACATTGGAGTCCGAATGGGCCATGTTCCGTAGCCTCTATTGTTGGGAGGCGTGCTGACCGGAGCTGTGGTCGCAAGGTGGTCGGTGTTCGTCGCGGGCGGTAATCCCGAACCCGCTGGTGGACACGGCGGTGAGGGATGCCGCAAGCTGAAGAAGGAGTCCTATAGGACTTTTTGTCCTGTGGGTCTCTGGAGGCAGCTGATAGGTACCGCAGGCCAAGCGGAACGCTGCTTCGGGTTGTTGCTGCGAGGCAAAAACTTGGGCATGGGAGGAGTTTGAGAGGCCATGGAGAATCCACTTTCGGACGGCTTCGAGGAGATTCTGGTCCACCGTCTGGCGTCTCATGAGGGGGAAGCAGTGCAGTGTCAACACCGTATATGGTGGGGATGGTGCGCCGCTGACCTCGACTGACGTTGTGGGTGGGTGGGAGGAGTACTTCAAGACCTCCTCAATCCCACTAACATGCCTTCCAATGAGGGAAGCAGAGCCTGGGCTCTTCCATCTCTGGGACTGAAGTCACCGAGGTGGTCAAAAACCCTTGGTGGCAGGGGCCCCGGGTGGATGATACCGAGTTCCTTAAGGCTCTGGATGTTGTAGGACTGTCTTGGTTGACACGTCTCTGCAACATCGCATGGACATCGGGAACAGTGCCTCTGGATTAGCAGACTGGGGTGGTGGTCCCCCTCTTTAAAAAGGGGGACCGGAGGGTGTGTTCCAACTATAGAGGGATCACACTCTCAGCCTCCCCTGGAAAAGTCTATTGGGTGTTCTGAGAGGAGGGTCCGTCGGATAGTCGAACCTCGGATTCAGGAGGAACAGTGTGGTTTTCGTCCTGGTCGCGGAACAGTGGACCAGCTCTTCACCCTTAGCAGAGTCCTGGAGGGTGCATGGGAGTTTGCCTGACCAGTCTACATGTGTTTTGTGGACTTGGAAAAGGCGTTGACCGACTGTGTCCAAAGAGGGAATCCTGTGGGTTCGCTCCGGGAATATAGATGCCGGACCCCCTGATAAAAGGCTGTTCGGTCTCTGTACAGACGGTGTGGAAGCTTGGTCCGCATTGCTGGCAGTAAGTCGGAGCCCGTTTCCAGTGAGAGTTGGACTCCGCCAGGGGCTGCCACTTTGTCACCAATTCATTTCATAACTTTTATGGACAGAATTTCTAAGTACCAAACAGGAGGTGTTGAAGGGGTCCGGTTTGGTGGACTCAGGATTGGGTCACTGCTTTTTGCAGATGATGTTGTCCTGTTTGCTTCATCAGGCCGTGATCTTCAGCTCTCTCTGGATCGGTTACTTGGCTGAGTGTGAAGCGCGTGGGATGCGAATCAGCACCTCAAATCCGAGAGCATGGTTCTCAACCGGAAAAGGGTGGAGTGCCCTCTCAGGGTTTGGGGAGAGATCCTGCCCCAAGTGGAGGAGTTCAAGTATCTTGGGGTCTTGTTCATGGGATTAGGGAAGAATGGGTGTGAGATGGAAGCAAGGATCGGTGCGGCATCCGCGTGATGCGGGCTCTGCATCGGTCTGTCGTGGTGAAAAAAGAGTTGAGCCGTGAGGCAAAGCTCTCAATTTACCAGTCGATCAAGCGCTCCTACCCTCACCTATGGTCATGAGCTATGGGTAGTGACCGAAAGAACGAGATCGCAATACAAGCGGCTGAAATGAGTTTCCTCCGGGTGTCTGGGCTTTCCTTAAAGACAGGGTGAGAAGCTCAGTCATCCGGGAGGGGCTCAGAGTAGAGCGCTGCTCCTCACGTCCGAGAGGAGTCAGATTAGGTGGCTGGGGAATCTGATCAGGATGCCTCCTGGCGCCTCCCTGGTGAGGTGTTCCCGGCATCAACGGGAGGAGGCCCGGGGGAAAACCAGGACAGCTGGAGGACTATGTCTCCGGCTGGCCTGGGAAGCCTTGGATTCTCCTGGAAGAGCTGGAAGAAGTGGCGGGAGAGGAAGTCTGGGCCTCTCTGCTTAGCTGCTGCCCCAGCGACCGACCTCGGATAAGCGGAAGAGGATGGATGGATGGATAGAAGAAAATGGTAGACTACAGCCAAACATGAATTCAACCAACATTAGTCTCCTGTTAAAACCAGGCAAAGATCCTATATTTTCTACCAGCTATCGCCCCATTTCTCTTATTAATGTTGACCTCAAAATAATTTGTAAAGCCCTTGCAAAAAGATTAGAGAAGGTAACCCCTTTCATAATACACCTAGACCAAACTGGTTTCATTAAGGGGAGACATTCATCCACAAATTCACGTAGATTACTTAACTTAATAGACTTTTCTTACAGCAGAAACATGGAAACCAGTATATTATTTTCGATGCAGAAAAGGCTTTTGACAGAGTTAACTGGAAGTTCTTATTTGCAACTTTACATAAATTTGGTTTTGGAAACTTCTTCATAAACTGGTTAAAATATTATACAGTTCACCAACAGCATGCGTCAGGACAAATGACCAAACATCAGCTAGCTTCTGTCTTCAGAGGGGGACAAGGCAGGGATGCCCACTCTCCCCCTTGCTATTTGCTATCTTTATTAAACCACTAGCAGCAGCAATCAGGCAAACTACAGTTATTAAAGGCATAAAGTGTAAGAACATAGAACATAATATCAGTCTTTATGCAGATAACGTGTTACTTTTTCTCCAGAATTCTCAATCCTCACTCTCCCAAGCAATTGAACTAATAAACTCTTCAAGAGTTTCAGATTATCAATTAAAAACTGTTAAAATCCACATTGCATCAGAATATCATACCTGATTCATGTCTCTCCCAGGCT
>NW_024384014.1:0-2509 GCF_016835505.1 Polypterus senegalus
TTTACTTCTACTTGAGTAATATTATTTTGAAGTAAAGCTACTCTTACTGGAGTACAATGTTTGGCTACTCTGCCCTCCTCTGGTTATAGGAACCTCCCATAGATTATGCACTATCATTTAGTAAAGCATTTATGAATCTTATGTAACTAGTAAATGGCTCTTATACATCTGGCCCCTAACAGTTTATGCTAGGGTAGAAATCAATTACTTTAACAATAACCTTAGTAAGAGCCTTCACTACTTTAATGAACTTAAACCAACCATATGAAACTTAAAACTTAAATTCTACTTAAGTGCACAAACACAATTAAAATGAATCATTTGAATCATTCTTTACTTTTTGGAGCAGGCACAGTTTGTTCTCAGGTATGTCCAGTGTGCTGGTACTGCTCCTTTCACATCTGGCTTGGTCTTGATGACTCACCCTATTACCCAGGAGTTACAGGGTGTAGCATCTTATAATTATGCCTACAATGTTCAATTTCTTGATCAAGTCCTTTCAGCCACTCATGTTCTGGTTTTTGGCCTTTCATCCAGGTCTTTCTTTTGATAAAACTTTCTATGGTTGATCCTCTTGATGCCTTATCCGCAGGATTTTGTGCAGATGTGATGTCCCCCCATTGAGTCTGTTTGCAACAAAAGTGTTGTAGTGTGCACTTTAATTTGCAATGTACCTTAATTCAGTGGTACTGTCTGTCCAAAAGATTGACTCTTGCAGGGCAATCTTTAGTTCTTGTTTTAGCATTTTGTCCATTTTGACTGCTACCAGTGCTGCAGTAAGTTCTAACCTTGGTATAGTGACAGGCTTCAGTGGTGTGTGACGATGTGGGTTCTGTTCCATGCTCCCTCAGCTGTTCTGGAGCCCTTGAACCCAACACCGTCGATAATGTCACTGATGAGCTAGAAAGTGAGGCAATAAAACAGCAAGGGGATGATGTAAAACGTGCAAAAGTGCTTTTATTAAGTATCAAAACAAAAACAAAATGTTCAAATAAAGTGCAGTGATTCCCAAAAAGTCTTCTTCAAATAAATAATCTATTAAAACAGAGACACTCGTGGAGGTTAAAAAAACATACAAAAACAATCCGTGTGTTTCAAGTGGTTTCACAACAGCAGTTAAGACTCATTGAGTTTCACAACTTCAGTTTTGGCCCAATGCAAGTCAATGGGGATTTCAAAAAGTGAGTGTGAGATGTTCAAGTGCACTTTGGAAAAACAGTTGGGAAACCATCCAAACAGGTCTTAATCATAAGGGTACTGGGGAATTCATCATTTAGAACTGCTTTTACCAGAGTATTTTGACTTTCACAAAGTTAGATTTAAAGGTAACTTGAATTTCCCATAACGCGCTTCAGGGCCTGAAAATCACTTTGTGTACACATGTGTAACGGCTTGTTTTCCACCAGGAAACTGCTCAAAACAGTTCATTTCTGTAAAAAACTATGTCGCAGATGTGTTTCAAGTGGTTTCACAACATAGCAGTTAAGACTCATTGAGTTTCACTCAACTTCAGTTTTGGCCCAATGCAAGTCAATGGGGATTTCAAAAAGTGAGTGTGAGATGTTGAAGTGCACTTTGAAAAACAGTTGGGAAACCATCCAAACAGTTCTTAATCATAAGGGTACTGGGGAATTCATCATTTAGAACTGCTTTTACCAGAGTATTTTGACTTTCACAAAGTTAGATTTGAAGGTAACTTGAATTTCCCATAACGCGTTTCAGGGCCTGAAAATCACTTTGTGTACACATGTGTAACGGCTTGTTTTCCACCAGGAAACTGCTCAAAACAGTTCATTTCTGTAAAAAACTATGTCGCAGATGTGTTTCAAGTGGTTTTACAACATAGCAGTTAAGACTCATTGAGTTTCACTCAACTTCAGTTTTGGCCCAATGCAAGTCAATGGGGATTTCAAAAGTGAGTATGAGATGTTGAAGTGCACTTTGAAAAACAGTTGGGAAACCATCCAAACAGTTCTTAATCATAAGGGTACTGGGGAATTCATCATTTAGAACTGCTTTTACCAGAGTATTTTGACTTTCACAAAGTTAGATTTGAAGGTAACTTGAATTTCCCATACGCGCTTCAGGGCCTGAAAATCACTTTGTGTACACATGTGTAACGGCTTGTTTTCCACCAGGAAACTGCTCAAAACAGTTCATTTCTGTAAAAAACTATGTCGCAGATGTGTTTCAAGTGGTTTCACAACATAGCAGTTAAGACTCATTGAGTTTCACTCAACTTCAGTTTTGGCCCAATGCAAGTCAATGGGGATTTCAAAAAGTGAGTATGAGATGTTGAAGTGCACTTTGAAAAACAGTTGGGAAACCATCCAAACAGTTCTTAATCATAAGGGTACTGGGGAATTCATCATTTAGAACTGCTTTTACCAGAGTATTTTGACTTTTCACAAAGTTAGATTTGAAGGTAACTTGAATTTCCCATACGCGCTTCAGGGCCTGAAAATCACTTTGTGTACACATGTGTAACGGCTTGTTTTCCACCAGGAAA
>NW_024384015.1:0-14917 GCF_016835505.1 Polypterus senegalus
GGGAGTTGGGGACCCCCCAAAAAAGGGGGGCGTGGTGGCCCTGGGGCCCTCGGGTGGTAAACAGCACGCCCCTTTTTCATAAATGTGCGTCAGGGAACAGACCTGAAGACATTCAGCTCACCAGGCGTGATCCCTTTTGGGACTGGGATGATGCAAAGCAAAGCCGGACTCCCCCCTTTTCCAGGCTCAGGTTGAAAAACACTGAAGGACTCCCCTCCCCAAAGGGCCCGTTTCTACAGTCATGGTGATACCATCTGGCCCCACCATTGCGGAAGTCCCCCAGCTCTCCTTACCAGGGTTACTGTAATTGGGGGGGAAACTCTACCCTATGCTGGTATGGAAGGATGGGTGCAGGTTGGGTACTCTGGGTGAGAGTGGGTTGGTGTGGTAAAACCTGAAAAAGAAGTTTTCATCAGTTTTGCTCTCCAGGTCTCGATGGTGGCCCCCGCTTGAGCTGCAGCCAGTGATGATCTTCACCCCATCCCAAACTTTCTTTGCTGTTACTCTCCTTTTTGCCCCAGTTTTTCCCGTCTGCTCTTTTGCTGCCCTGAGCTGGACTCGGGTTCCTTCTGCACATTTGGCTCTTGCCCCAATTTTAAAGCCTATTTCTTCTGGTTCAAAGGCTCTTGATGCCCTTTTAATTCAGGGCTTGTTGTTAGCATAACGGCGTACTGTTTTTTAAAAACTACAATGTCCATACAGAGTTGATGTAGTCAGTGTGCGTAAAACAACCTCCTCAGTGTTCTCAATTTGCCCCTGGGATACCCCGTGGTTCCGCTTCTCAACCGCCTCCTCGGGGCCCCTTTCCAAATGAAATGTGGTTGTGGGTAGCCCCCCTCCTCTTGGTTTGTAGTGAGGCTGAAGCAAAACCCAGGTTATGATCGGGCCTTCCCCAAGTCGGGGCTGCGGGGGGGGCGCTGTATGTCTTTAGTTTGCCGTAGGTCAATAGTCCCATTTCCCGGGTGTTCAATCCAAACCCCGGGAAGGCAGGTAATGTTTTTTTCCAGTGTCCATTTAAATCTCCAGAATTGGAAAATGTCCGGGGTGCTGGGTTTGTGTTTGCCGGGTGAATGATATCCCCCTATCTCCCAAATCAACCAGGAAGGATGTAAAAAAAAAACAACAATGCGTGTCCCAAAAACTCTGGGAAGTAGTAGGGGCGCGACTTACAAACAGTTAATTCCCCCAGCAAATGGGTTTTTTTTGTTTACATATGGGTAACGAGGGGACCACCTCGTGTTCACATAAAAGGGGGGTTCTCCTCCTTTCTGCTTCCCGCAGGGATTTTTGTCTCTTCCTCTAACTGTCTAAATCGGGAGCTTCTGTTGGTATCTGGGGTGCTATTGCACCACGTTTCAAAAAACACAACAAACTGCCCTGTAGGTCAGACATTTTCCCCAAACGCAAAGGGGTCATCAATCTTATTTTAGTGAGTTCACATTTCCCCAAAATCCGGGCACGAACTTTTATCGCCACTTCCTTTAGCCAAGCCTTTGGCTTAGCGCTGGCTCTGCCTGATACACCCTTTTTTCCCGTCAGGTAAATAGGACCACACGGCCTTTTTCCCCTGCTGAAGTTGACTACCTGAATGGCGAGTCTGGGTGAAAAAATCCATGTCCAAGTAGAAAAAAGTGTCGGGAAACGGTCCGCAAAAAAAATGGTAGAAGTGATCAGAGAAAAAAAAGGTAAAAAGATAAATAAAGATAAAGGAAAAGTTATAAAAAGACCTGGAAGGCTGCCACCCCGGGGCCCCTTTTTATAAACCCAGACTCCTTCTAGTACTCACTACGGGTTAAACACACCCCCTTTGAAACAGTTTGTGTCTCAGTCCCACCCCACTTCTGGATTGTAAAAGTCCCCAAATTTCCCCCTTTTAAACAGTAAAAAGGAACAATCTACATCCAGAAAATTGAAATAGCACAACCTGCTGAGCCACCCAAATCAACAGCAAACAATTACATTACATGAGTGAGGAAAGTTATTTTTCTTTACCAGGGGCAAGGATGTCAATATATTTTCATTCAAAAAATGTTATAAAAAAAATTTTCTTTCACTAACTCATAAATTCCCCAAATTAAAAAATAAAGGGTAAATTGCGTCTACAATAACAAATTTTTTTCAACAAAAAAGTATTCTGGTTTAACAAACTGGAACCTCAATTAAACATTCTACAAGGCTCTCTCTCCTTTTTATGTGTGCCACTTTTTACATGCTTCAAGACAGAAGATGCTTTACACAAGGGTATGAGCAGACAAATTTATCAAAGCATATGATCATTATTGTACCAAAATAGGCAAATGATAATATTCATTATTGTTCCAAAATAGGCAAATGATAATAATCTTGTTAGTCAAAAATTATACTCATTTCAAAAAAAAGGAAAAAATGGTAGATGTTTCTTCAGAAACATAACAGTATTCAAACAGCACAACATTTTTAATGTCATTTGCTAAGATGAAAAAAGACAGAATTTTCCCAAACATGATTACACATATTTTATCTATGCCTTGCAATCAAGTCATGTTTACAGATAAGAATAATCTGATTTGACAAAAAAGCTGACAATATTTACCAAGCATTTGGGATAAGGTAGTGCCCTTCACTAAAATTCCATCATCCCCAGTTAAAAAGGTAATTGAAACAGGTGAACCCGAAAAAGGTGACAAGATTATTGGTCAGTAGGAAGGGATTCCATATGTATCAAAATCTATTTTGTCTTGTCTCAAACAGTCAGACACGACTGATATGTTCTGAAACTTTTCAGGTATAAAGACCCTGTAGATGTGACAAATTTATTAGAACTACCCGGGTTTTACTGTCCTCTACATATATGACAATAATGACCTTAAAATACAATAATATTCCAGATAAATTGCCTTTAGTTTGTTGTTTTCCTCTAATTCCATCCAACTGTCTGATAGTGAAAACCATGTATCATGCAACAGGACAGAGATCAAAACACACAAACATATCAATGACAGAATATCAAAAAAAGTAGGATTGGGCAAACATCTGGAAAAGGCAGTTTATTGTAGAGAAGTACAAAAGTAACATGCAGGCACACAGAGAGACACTTGATTGAAGATATTCGGGAAAAAAACTCTTAAAAAGATTTAGTGGTTTACATTGAGGCAACATACTTTTCAGTCAAATAAAGTTCTAGATTACATTGTAAAAACTATTAAATATGGCAAAATATTTTAGGAACATTTTGACGTTCTGTATGAAGCAAATTTGTTATTCATTTATTTTAATGTTTCCTTTGCGTCACATTGCCATTTTTTTTTTGTTTTTTTTTGGAGTACTTCCATGTGGGCGATAAATATACTAGCAAAAACACACGACTCAGGAAAATGAACAGAAAAAAAGGGTGCATTTCTAAACTAAATTGAATGTCCTATGTTGGGAGGTAATGGAAATAAATCTCTTTAGTCTTAAGCTAAGAAAACTGGGTAGGGACCAAATTTAGGGCCTCATGTTCTAAAACCTATATAAATCCCATACTAAAGTTCTGCTCATGTAAAATTAAAACAGCCCACACACAGAAAAAATCTGATATATAAAACTGTATTGCTGCGTGTCAACCCAAATTTCTTTTAAACTATATAGATCATCTTAAAACTATGGACTTCTACGGCTGTTAGCGACTCCCCATAACCTCCTGCCAGTAACTATGATGGTTTTATAATGCATTTGAATATTCCTGAGTGACATCTTTACTACAAACCATGTGAGAACACAGGAAAGAAACTTCAGTGAATGTGAACTTGAGGTGGGGAAAAAACAAAGCATTTTTAATGGTCTATTTCCGTGAATCCAAGTAAAAAAAAAGTGCAACAGTTGAGTGGGAAACAAGAAATGTGCCACATGTAGTCCAAGGTTGCCATTAGCACTTGGTGTGAATTAGGCGCCCGGCTGTATGCAAAAACTGCAAGATACTGTATTAAGAATATTATTATTGAACTTGTATTACCATTGCATTGATGTCCTGAAGGACAAGGTCTGGAGTCAACCATGCACTCATCTTGGCCTATCTCGGGGAGCTGGGAACATCCATGTTTCAGGTATAATGTGCAGTACTACACAACCTCCTAATGCAACAAACTTTTGCATGACTGTACAGCCCGTGTGCCCCCTCGACCAGTCAAACACTGCCATTTACTATTTAATGAACCATTCTGGTCCATTCTGTCCCACTGACTCTGTGTGCAAGTGCCTTTCATTGTATCTCCTCTCTTGTGGTGTTGTCACTATTACCTGAATGAAAGATTTTCTAGAGCTTGAACCACCTCACACATTAATCAGGTATATCTGAGCATCACATATTAGTTGTATTTAACTGAATGAAAGTGTTTCTGTTAAAAAAAAAATTATTCAGTGAAGATGCCTTTATTGCAATGTTGTGCAGTAAAATGTGTGCACCAATTAGGAGAATTGAAACTGAAAATTACTTTTTGTTCACCTGATGGTAAGAAATTAGATGTATCTGGGAATATCTTAATTATACCATCACAAACAGATGGCATGGCATAGCTCAGGGATGACTATGAGATTCCTGATCAGTCAGCTAGGTTACACTAAAAAGCACTCGCCACCAAATACCCTACAGTTGTTAAACACTGTAATGGTACATAGATTGTGTAATCTCTGTGATGTTTTCTGTAATGTGGCTGTGACATGTGGTCCCTGTCTTGCACCCAAAACACGAGGCTAGTCTCTGTACTTTAGCAAAACCAGTGTCACACACATGCGAGTAGGATGCAGCTAAAAGGGCCTGAGTAATTGTAATAAAATATCCGTCCAGGGCGGGGAGTGTCTTGACTGTCTTTCTCAGTTCCTACAGACCTTTCCAGGATATCCTGCAAGGGTTCGCGCCTCAGAAGGCTCACTTCTGAAGCGGCCCCTTCTGATGATGTCACTTTTGAACCGGCCCTTTGGTGATGTCACTTCGAGCCGGCCTTTGATGGCGTCACTTCTGGTTCCGGCCTTTGCTGACATCAGTTCCTCTCCCGACCTAAAGCCTCCATCTTGGCTACTATAGCCAGTTATGTTTTTGGGCTCTCTGATATGCACCTCGTGCTTTTGATTAAAAAACCCTTTTGGGGGGAAAAAAAAATATCTGGTGGGTGCCCCAAACCTTTATAATGTCTTGGACTCGTATTTATGACACCAGCTTTTGTGGGAGTCCCAAAATAGTTTAGAAACTTTATAAGGCTCTCATTTGTTGCACAACTCTCTAATCTCAACGCTCTAAAGTCTAAATCAGCTTATAAGTCAGTCATCACCATTAGCTAAAATAGCATCGTAATCTCTGAAAACTCACTTAGCCTGCCATCCCCAATATTCTAAAAAAGAATGATGCTGCCATTGCCAGTTATGTCATACAACACACCACACATTTTATAGACAATATAGATAGGCTTCATACTAAGAAATTAACATGTGCATTAGCTGCTGTTACCAATGTTGAATATAGTTGTATTAAGAAACATGTCAATTACTTGCGATATAATTAGTTCAAAAATAAATATCGGAATGTGACTGACATGTCATTAAATCTACAATGAAATAAGTTTTTCCGTTGACTTCATTGTCTTGTGCGAGGAGGTACTAAAATGTCATGTTGTTTTCTAACTTTAACCCAGACCAGGGTTGTGGGGTGGGTTTGTCCTATCCCAGATAGAATGGTTGCAAGGTGGCAACAAACCAGGCCATCATAAGGCAAACAGCAGACACACCCCGCAATTTAGTATAGCCAATTGATCTAACAGGTTCATCAGAGGAAAAATTGAACTCTTAACTTATGTTTTCATACACCCATAATATCCTAAAGCAGTGCAAATATCATCATAGGACAGAGCTGAAAAACACTGCACACATATTCACTTCATTATGTGCCCAGGATTTCTGCCATTCAACAGACTGGCCCTTTTAAAATCTCTCTTTATTCAAAGGCCCTAATTAAAAAAATTTCAAGCTGATTTGCATCAATCTAGTCAACACTATAAGATTCCAAAACAAGTAATATCTAAAAATTTAAATGATGTGGTGGTGCAGGAGTTTGTGGAGTTTCCCCTCACTTGGATCCCTAGTTCATTCTAAACTGCACTAAAAGGGACCTCATTATGGAGTCTGAATGTTTGCAGACAGGTTTTCTTCCCATCTGGGCCAAGACATGTTGACTGTTGACTCAAATTGGCCTGGGATGTATGTGTGCTTCATAATAAAGTCACGAATTGTTCTAAAGGGTTAAATTGTTTATTGATTTTAGTAATTTTGCTCCCTATCAAGTCACTTAACTATCACTGAGCTGGCTATGTGAGCAAGTGTGATTGCTTATAATAGTTAATTATTGTGGAAGCTTGGGCTAATTAGTGCTCTGCATATTCGGAAGAGATAAGTGGTAGGAGAGGAGAAAATAAAAAAAGCAAGAACAAGAAAGAAAAGATCGATTAAAGAAGCACTTTTTGAGGATGTACGTTCTGAGGTGTCAGAATACATAGCATAAGGCTCTACTGGCTCATGAGGTGCAGAACTGGTGGATGTCAAGGGGGTTCCATGGTTCCAGCAGTATTTAAGTCTGCTAAATTACTTTTAAAAGCAGTGGAGAATGGCGAGAGTCATCACAGGAAGGGGAGTAGTGTGGATAAAATCGTGGTGCTGTGCCATTGGGTGGAAGAGCAGAGCTGGAGGAGATTATTGAGGTCTTCGTCAGAGAGATGGCATTGTGATAATCTCGGTCTGTCAAGTGAAGGGTTCAGTCAAGGTTACAGAACTTGATGTTGAGCTTTTCACAATAGGGATTGGTTCCCAAAGTCCTGAAAATGAAATGGAATCGTTGTGGATAGATTTTATTTGGATTGTTAATTTTTTAGACTATTATTTTGGCGTAATTCTATTGGAAGTTTGTTATTATTTGAATGTACTGTGACATAAGTTCTATGTTTAATACAAATACTGTTCAATTTTGCACTGGAAAGTATTGTGCCTCCTCACTCACTGCTGGTCCATTTCAATCACAAACTACAAAACTGCTCCAACAGGGGTTGTCCCGGTTCTTCCTTTCATATCTGCTCAAGCATGACAGAATAAATATCTGTAAACTCTACCCAGCTAAAGGAGAAACCAAATGAACTAAAGATGGGTAACTGGTTGAAATACTGAGCCTCCTTGCCAACATTTCCATACAGAGATGGTTCCTTTCTTGAGCTTAGCATTACTGGGATAAGTCTGGCTCCTGATAACAAATTGAAAAAGCGAATCCAGGAAATGGATGGTAGGAAAAAAGGAAAGAGAAATGTGAGTCAATCTACATTCAAAACATTCAAAACAAAAGTATATTTATATCATGTCTTTTCATTCATTTGCTTTGTTTTCAGCACATGGAAGAGCAATGTACTGTACACTATTTATATAAACTCCTTCAGAGCAAATCATTGGTCTTTTTTTTGGGTAATTGGTAAATTTTACAGTGCAAAATCTTTCTTCATGTCCTATTAATTTTTTAGAGTATGCACTCATTTGATTATTGTGAAAATAATAGCAATTTCTAAACACATATATATATTATATATATATATATATATAAAATATAATATATATATATATATATATATATATATATATATATATATATAGACACAATTAAAACATTTTCTTAGTTCATTCTATGTTGAATAACCAAGATCAGTGGAATTTATATGGGAAAGCAAATTGTACTTTTAACTTTTAACTTCAGGAAATATAACCACAATGTCATATCATTTTAGAAATGGACCAAAACTTTCTCCAGGGATAGAATTGGTTTCATTTAGATGTAAGTTGAACTTAGTGACTTCAAACGCTTTATTGTTCATCACATTTATCCTACAGATAAAATAGAGGTAATCGAATGGTGTATTATATTTGAACGTTTTAAGATCAAGTTATATTCCCCAAAAACAAGTTTTTAACATGGACTGAGTTGATAAAAACAGAGAATAAAACATGAAACAAACCTTCAAGGAAAATGCTTTGATTTGCATTTTGTTTTAATGGATAATCTGTGTAAGCAATGCCTCAAATCCTAAAATTCTTGATTAATTACAATTATGTCTCAGCGTACATTAAAAATCTGTCAAAAACAATCTAATTTGCATCCAGTTTTATAGTACATTGCTTATTATGGCTGCAATAATGTTTTAATGTTTCACGTTTTTAATATTTCAAATGCTAAGTAAGAAAGGAATTTGAAGTATTAAAAAGGAAGGTACTCGATAATAGATACATAGATTGATAGATAGATACTTTGTATTCAAACTATTTTTAGGAAATGAATAAGGCAAGTTAGGAAATGAGTAAGCCACAAACAGATTTTTCTTTTCTTCTAAAAATGTCTTTGTTTTATAAGACTCGGCATAGGCAATAGTCTTCAAAAACACCCAGTCTATACAGCAAATCAAATTGCAAACAGATATTGACCTTTCTGTACAAATTCCATTTGAAGGCACAAAGCATTTTTCCCTGTTCTTCACAATCCTATGCTCCCAAACCAGCTGGCATCCATGTAATATCAATAATTTATTTTCCCCAATGATAATGCCATTGTTAATCTATAAAGGTAATCATTTGTAGATTAAACTATAATTACTGCGACCTGGTAGTAGATGTTTTCATATTTTCATATATCATAAGAACTAACAATACATTTTACGAAATTTAATTAGTACAATGTTTCAGGCAAATCACCCAATTAAAATATTACATATTATGGTGTTTCTATAAATCTTTCAAAAAGTTTTTGTTTAATGATAAAAATATTATGATATTATGATTTAATTTAAAACTGCTAACATCTGACAATGCCTAATTAAGTAAAATAAAACATTGGGTGAAGATGCTAATTTTGAAGTCGAATGAATGTTCAACAATTGGGCAATGGTTAGTCTTAGATCACTGGTTTTTAGACAGCACAAAAAAACAAATCTTATTTTTCTTTACATTGGATACTCTTTTAAATATCTGCATTAAAGGTGCTTTCCATCATTGTGATACTTCACTCCGTTGGTCTTTAACTCAAGTCAAATGTCTAGGCTGGGACAATAAGTCTTTAATATGACAATGAGGCGCAGAGTCACAGTAACAAATACTGTATATTGACCTCAAAGACACATCTGATTAGAGACTCTTATACAGGCATCTAGAGATATAAAATAGCTACAGTAAATTATCTGTATTTAACAAATTACACTTGTCCACCAAATCTCTGTGTTAAAATCTGGGTACTTTATAGAGGGTTTGTTTTGCTAAGACCATTTTTTAAAAAGAATTTTTCTACCACAACCATTCCTGTATTGGATTCAGTGAAAATACAGTTTTTGTTAATGTTTATTATTTAATGGAGTAAGTATTTCTTCTGCTCAAATCATTATGTGAGTATATTGTGAGCTGGAAAATGTTAGTTGAGGTGTTTGTATCTAAATCTCAACTCAAATCAAATATTTGCTAAAATTCTTGCTCTCATTAAGGTTTTTCTTCTGATGCCTTCAATTGAAATTTGTATTATAGAATGTTAGAATGATGCTTTTATTGGACATGGAAAATCGCTGTTTAAATGCACTTGGTAAATCCATTTCCTACACTCTCATTTGGATTTTATCACCAAGAATACAGGAGTAATTCTAATAAACAGGGGGAGAGGTTCCACCAGGATATCACTCAGATGGAGACATTATAGTGGAAAGTGGGTGACTCAATGTTATTTAGTCATCTGCTGGTTATTCCATTTTTGAAACATATTCTTAGGATTATAAGAGGAAAAAACTAGGAAGTGACTACTTTTGTATGTATTTAAAACAATTATATTATTTTCATGTCTAAATAATTAATTTTAAATATATATTGCATATTTCTCTAAAATACAGTATTTTCTATTTTAAATCTTCATCTCTTAAAAAGTTTATGTGATAGAGATTCTGTTGCTACCCTCAGAGCATTGTTATCAGGCCTGATGAGCTGCGATGTCTTGTGGCCAAGTAGCAGGACAGAAGACACTATAGACTGTGGATCAAATTCCACTAGGTTCAAAATGTGAAACTGAGAAAAATCTCCTACTTAGACCCATGCCAGAGAATCCAAGATATTAAAAAAGGTGTATTTGTTTAAAGAAAAAAAAAAATATATGTAATCAAAGTGCAAAGAAAAAAATAACAAATGCTTCTGGGCCCCCCATATAAAGGAGTTGATTCTGGGAAAGGGGCTTGATTCATCCACTTTCCTATCATACCAGTACAAAAGCACTAACATCTTCTACTTATCTTTGTCTTCACTCACACCTCTTGTATTTCTTTTTCCATCAAACATATACCCAAATTGACCTCACAAGCCCAGTTTCTGGATTCCTTTGATGTTTAAATTTCTACACCAGAGATGCCAGGCTAAAACTCTCTTTAGTGGTGTTATCCACTGTACCTTCAGAATGGTGACCCTCTCAAAACACCCTTCCAGATAAAGTCAAAAATCTCAAAAATGGGCTAAAGGCCCTACAAGGCAGACAGGAAAAAGTATCTAAAAGGAAAAAATATATATATATAAACAGGACCCAAAAGCAAACAGAAGACAATGAAGCAAAACACCACAACAGAGGAACTTGCTTGGGGGAGCAAAGGAAATATTAGAAAACAATTCTTGTGTAAAGTTACTAGCCGGGTACCATCTGCAATGTGAAAAGATTTGTCATGAACGTATCCTATAAAACACAGGCAAAAAGAGGTAAAATAAAACCCCCTTCTCAGTTCTAACAAGTGGCTATTTGTGTCCTCATCCTGACCCTTCAGTTTTTTGTAAAAAGGGAGAGTATTCCTGGTTGACTTAACAATGCACATGGTCCCAATGCCCAAATCCCGGACCGAATGCTGAAACCTACTAGAATGCACGTTTGCCATTGCTCACAATTAATATATATTTATATATATACAGGGGCTCTGCCCCCGCTCTCTTCGCCAACCCCCGTTGGGGAGCCTCCCCCACTATTCATTTCCCGGATCTGCAACTGGACAATCGTGCTGTGCTTTTGGATAAAACGAATATCAAGTCTGTCTTTGATATCTCCGTTTTTCAAAACTATTATTGCGAAAATTTGTCACATGTTGGTTAATATATTCTGACATGATCTTTCGGATTGATATAAAAATCCAAGAAAACTTCTTTCCGTGTTTTGTGATAAATTTCTTGTAAAGTGAGATACTTTTTGGGTAAGTTGTATCCATTATTGGCTGTAAATTTCTAATATGTTCCATCATTTAACTCTTGCAATTCTATGTTGCATCGCTTCTCCATGATCATAAAAAATAAACCTGAACTAATTGTGGGTTCTTTGAATTAAACTTATTTTTAGCTTTAATTTGCGGGACCACAGATTCTCATGCGTATGGGCCTGAATCATGTAAATCTACGTTTTGAGCACTGAATGATGCAAATGTGAATAAATTATTGTAGATTTGTATATTTTACCTGTAGTGTTTGTGGATTTCCTTTCCCCAAATAACAAATCTTTTATTTCTCTTGGATCGCTCTCTTCATTGGGAAGAAACACTACTTTCCCCAATGGAACGAATTGATGATCTACAAGTCTCCGACTTAAACTTTAAGCCGATCAATATCTTTCCACCCCCACTTGGACCTTTTGGTTTTCAGTTCTTGTCTTGGCACAAAGTCTTGTCCACAGGACTTGAAGTATCCTTCTAAAAATGTCTCATCTCATCTCTCTGAAAAGTTCGTCTGTCCCAAGATTTTTTATATAATAGAAAGATATATGTATTTTATATATATATATATATATATATATATATATATATATATATATATATATATATATATATATATATGTACATAACATATACTGTATATACTACATATATATTAGTGCAGTATTTGTTGCGCCGTCTGAAAAAAGACACAAGTGAAAATTATTGCGACCATAAGAATAAACTTTTCAAATGGAATTGAAGCAATGATATCCTTTACCTGGAAATTCAGACAAAAAAAGCACCCCTATGAGCGAGTTTTGTTTTCTATCTGTAATCATGGATAACTAAGAAGTATTTGGGGAACTTAATAAGATGTCCGTGGTGACATCATGTGTCATGCTCTTTGTGTCAATTTCCATAGCAACATTTGAGTAACCACTCCCCAAAAATTTCATTACCCAATTAAAAAAAAAAATGGCATTAGAACAATAAACCAATCTACTAAACACAATTTGCTAAATAAAAAATGAGAGACATCAATAGTTTTAACCTATAAATTGATCATCCTGTAAATGATTTTTTTTTCTGTTTGTATCCCGAATCTTGGATATCCAGTTGTTATGAGAATTACATCCCCATTTCACAAGGGCCCCAAAAGACTCCTGCATTTGACATATTACCCAAGGGACCCAAATTCTTTACCACAGCATCTATGTTTGGGTTCTGAGACTCAGTTGGTTTAATTTTGTGAGGCCTCTGGCCTTGGCCTGACAGGCCCATTTGGGAATGCCTTCTTCAAACACGTGCATTCAGGTGATTCTACAATACGTTGGTCCAGAGTGAGTGAGGTTTAATGAATGAGGGGTCCCAACTTAAGATTTGGGTTGGATCCGCTTTGTTCTTCTCTGCAGGGATGGCTCAGACTTCCCTAAACATTGCCTAAAACAAATTCTCCATAAAACGATAGATGGTTAAAACAAAGATGTTACACCTTTACTTATGTAAATATTCAGGAAGGACATAATAACCTGTAAGTTGAGTTAAATGATGAGTTTTTCTCAGGCCAATATGAGAGTGGGTGTTGCTTTTGCATGCATGTATCCTGTAATGTACTGGCTCAGGGTTGGTTCTCCCCGTTGTATCTCTTAAATGTAATGATGATTTAAATTGTACTTCCAAAAGTGTCTCAAATTATCATGCTGTAACCAAATTGTATTTGTATACCTCTAAGGGGGCATTGCTGAAAATGCCATTTGTTCGAAACACATAACATGCATGACTAGCAAATTCTATACACCGTTCATCCGAAAGTCAGTTCTCTTCATAATTAAGCCTATGTTGTTATCCCAAATCTTTCATAAAGTTCAAATTGGTGTCTTAAATTCTGAGGTACAGGAACAGCAGTACACTGAAGTTAGAATATTTGTTCTTCAGTGTGAATTGTCATTGTCACTACCTTTAAACTTGTAAAAGTTCCTCCTTATTTATATTACATTGTGTACATGTCCTAAACCTGCCTATTTGGCGATAATATCTCTTTAAAGCCTATCAAAAAATCCAACACAATAGCTGGATGTCAAAACAGACAAAAGGTTACAGGTGGTGAAAATGACAGTAAACCTCTTAGCAATTTTATGGTTTCCCAAATACCTAAATACACAGTATTAGTCCTTCGTTTAGTTATTATAATCTTGTGCAGATAACCATCAATCATTTGACCAAAAACAAAACTCGGTTTATCAATTTTTAAAAACTACCTATCTTTAAGTCCCTGGATGCCTTAACGTGGTGCAATTGTTTGAAAAAAGTAAATAGAATTACATATTTTCATCTAAAAGTTTGTTAGCTTTACACACCACTTGGGAGGAATTATGCATGACTTGTTCTTAAAGAATCATTACCACTTTGTGAATTTGAAGGATTCCTTAATGCATTGTTTACTTTGTTAACATCAAGCATCTAGAAGCTGAACTGGCTATTTCACAATATTTCATTTCATGCAGAAAAAGTTACCTTTTAAAATGTATTTATTTTCAATTTATTGGAAAATTATATTATCTGGTGACAAATGTTATTGGACACAGTTAAGTTAATATATATTGTGCTGGGGGCCTTGTGATTCAAAAATTTTTTCAGGCAAAAAGATGGCATAGAACAAAGGGAACAACTCACCATAGCTCTGGACAACAAGGGAAAACAATGCACTGGGAGCGATGAAGCGTGAGATGATGGCTGACTATGCCAGTATGTCCTGTAGGCTCAGAGCAGTAATAGGAAGATTGGAAGGTACTTGAGAAACAGTTGTGATGGTGAAACCCAAGGACAGTAAAAGACAAGGGGACCCAGCAGAAGGGCAATTTTTAATATACTGTAATTCTGATAATGTGAGTCAACATTTTATCTACCAATATGGTTTGTTGCTCTTCAGAGTGGTTATCTTATAATATAGGCAACATCTGATCACATTAAAAATAGCTATCAATTATCCAACTGTATTTGTTAATGAAACTTTGAATTACTTTGACCCTTACTTTTACATTAATTACATGTTGTATGATATGATTATACCTAAATACCCGTAATCTCTAGACAGTGCTACTTCACAGAAATTACATCCTGGGTTGATTCTCAGGTTGGGTTCAAAAACAAACACAGGTTGATTGACAATTAGTGACTTTAAATAAAAAAAAAAAAATGATTAAGCTGCAGGCACCTTTTAATGGAGGATATTTAGCTTCATAAAACATCAATGGTTTCATACAAAGCACAGAACATAAATTACAAGCTGCCCTCTTTTCATTTTCCATCATTTTGACCAGGTAAAGCTAAGTGGGTCTGACTCAACTATTGTGTTCACAATAATGGGAGGAACTCCTGGGCACGCCCCGGCCAGTTGAGGCATAGTAATCCCCAAAGCATGTCGGTTTTTGGCCCTGAGTGTCCTTCCATTGGCATTCTGGCAACCTGGGGAGATGTAGAGACAGACAGACAAACAGAGAGGAAACAAGTAAAGCAACAGCAACTCTTTGGGTTTTGATAGGAAACTGACAGCTGAATTACCTGGCATGGCTTTTTCCTTTTTTGTTTTTTTATTATATCATATTATAATTAGTTGCCTGGATTTAGTAATGTACCTTTGTCTCTCAATTGTGTTTGTACTAAAAAAAATGCATTTCTTGGGAAAAAAAAAT
>NW_024384016.1:0-13000 GCF_016835505.1 Polypterus senegalus
TCAGGGTGCTGCAGAGATTTATAATCCCTTCTTTTGGGGACTTCCACTTGACTTGGAATTGCTTCCAACCTGCTATGCCCTAGCACTAGAAGTACTCCCAGGTTTTGGATTAAAGTTACTCTGCCTCACACAGGCGATTTGGGTGTGGAATGTGAAAAAAGCTTGCATGGAGGAGTGAAAGGAGAGAAAAACGAGTGCATTCTCTGTGTATACTTGGGCTGTAATGGTATGTGTATTTGTACAAAACCGTCACTGTATGGGTGTCATAGTTCAGTACATGCAGTCATACAGAGCATATGCAGTGAATGTGTGAAGATTGATTAACATTATATGTAACCAAATTTACAAGTGTTAATTCTACACAGAAATCTTAAACTCTAAGCCTTTAGCACGTTTAGCTACAAGCTGATTGGTGTTGCACAAAATCAGTCACACTAACGCAAGTGTAAATCCACAGATGAGCTGGAAGGCTTGCCTGCTTCTTTTAATTCAGCTGTGTGGAAACATTTTGGGTTCTCAGTGAATTATGATAACAATGGAGAGTGACTAGTAGATTGGACAACAATGGTGTGTCAGCATTGTGCAGAAACACATCAAACATGCTAGTGCATATTCAACAGTATCACCCAGATTTTCCAATCACCATATTCCCGCTGTTTTTAAGCAGCCTCTGGATGCCTAAAAATTACAGAAGCAATTGGCAGTGACTGCATCTGCCACCTCAGTCCCCATTGAGATTGTTTTCTTGACAGTTGGTGACCTTGGTAGCTGACAATCGTTCTTACCTCACTACTGACAATGTGGACAAACTAATTTTTTTGAAGAAAAACTTAGAAGTAGAATGAAGCTTGAGCACCTTTCCGGGATGTACAATGGACTGATACAGTAATCAATCATAAAGTTATTCACAAATGTTTTCATTGCTCTTTAAGGCAAAGGTATTTAATTTTGTTACTCAGCTCACTACTGCTATTTATTTTGTAATTTTTTGGTAGCATAGGGAATGTATCAGGGCCGGCTCTACGCTGGGGCAAGAGGGGGCAATGCCCCTTAAACAAACGTCCTGCCCCCTTAAATCAAACTTTTAGAGGTTGAGAAAGAAAATAATAGATTACCCACAAACTGAATATGGACAAGATTTACTATAGTAGCTGAAAAATCCACTGGAAAAGGCACAAATGAGATGATAGGTTTCACCTCCTGTTCGCTCTTTCCCTTTGTGCTTTGTTTGTGCGCAGCTCACACAGTACTCCGTATAGATCCCCCACTCACCCTCCCCCTAGCTAAACATCCAATCACTGTTAGTATGCAAATGACCCGTGTCAGGTTTCTCAGTAGGCAGGGCAGAGCGAAATGAGCTCGTCAACTGCAGGAGGCTTTGAGGAAGCAGCAAATCTCTGTCGTCAAAATCATAGCGACTCGTGATATAATTAACAACAACTAAAAAATCCATCTATATTTGTGCAGTCAATGGGGGACTAGTCCATTGTTCTTCTCACCCTGACACAAACCCCCGCCCCAGCTTTCAACTCTGTACCCAACAGTTTTCTCGTTTCGTATACTGATGTAATCACAGAGATTTTAGTAAAGCTTATTTATTCACTTATTTATTTATTCACTTATTTATTCACTCCCCTCCTTGAGCCGTCACCTTATCGTGGTGGAGGGGTTTGTGTGTCCCAATGATCCTAGGAGCTATGTTGTCCGGGGCTTTATGCCTGGTAGGGCCACCAAGGCAAACTGGTCCTAGGTGAGGGATGAGACAAAGAACGGTTCCAAACCTCCAATGAAGAATAAAAACTGTGGACGACGTTTTCCCTTGCCGGACGCTGGGTCACCGGGCCCCCTCTGGAGCCAGGCCTGGGGTGGGGCTCGATGGCGGCGCCTGGTGGCGGGCCTGCACCCATGGGGCTCGGCGGGCACAGCCGAAGAGGTACGTGGGTCCTCCTTCCCATAGGCTCACCACATATGGGAGGGGCCAAGGAGGTCGGGTGCAGTGTGAATTGGGTGGTGGCCGAGGGCGGGGACCTTGGCGGTCTGATCCTCGGCTACAGAAACTGGCTCTTGGGACGTGGAATGTCACCTCTCTGAAGGGGAAGGAGCCTGAGCTAGTGCTGCAGAGGTGAGAGGTTCGGCTAGATATAGTCTCACGCACAGCTTGGACTCTGGAACCAATCTCCTTGAGAGGGCTGGACTCTCTACCACTCTGGAGTTGCCCCGGTGAGCGCCGAGCAGGTGTGGGCATACTTATGACTTGGAGCCTGTGCATTGGGGTTTACCCGGTGGACGAGAGGGTGGCCTCCCTCCGCCTTCGGGTGGGGAAGGGTCCTGACTGTTGTTTGTGCGTATGAGCCGCACAGCAGTTTGGAGCATCCACCCTTTTGGAGTCTCTGGAGGGTTGCTAGAGGGCATACCTTCTGGGGATTCCCTCGTTTTGCTGGGAGACTTCAATGCTCACGTGGGCAATGACAGTGAGACCTGGAAGGCGTGATTGGGAGGAATGGCCCCGATCTGAACCCGGCGGTGTTTTGTTATTGGACTTCTGTGCTCGCCACGGATTGTCCATAACGAACACCATGTTCAAGCATAAGGGTGTTCATATGTGCACTTGGCACCAGGACACCCTAGGCCTCAGGTCGATGATCGACTTTGTGGTGTGTCGTGGACTTGCGGCCATATGTCTTGGACACTCGGGTGAAGAGAGGCGAGCTGTCAACTGATCACCACCTGGTGGTGAGTTGGCCGATGGTGGGGAAGATGCGGTCAGACCTGGTAGGCCCAAGCGTGTTGTGAGGGTCTGCTGGGAGCGGCTGGCAGAGTCCCCTGTCAGAAGTAGCTTCAACTCCCACCTCGGCAGAACTTCAACCCGCCCCGAGGGAGGTGGGGACATTGAGTCGAATGGGCCATGTTCCGTGCCTCTATTGTTGAGGCGGCTGACGGAGCTGTGGCGTAAGGTGGTGGTGCCTGTCGTGGCGGCAATCCCGAACCCGTTGGTGGACACCGCGGTGACGGATGCCGTCAAGCTGAAGAAAGAGTCCTATAGGACTTTTTTGTCCTGTGGGTCTCTGGAGGCAGCTGATAGGTACCGGCAGGCCAAGCGGAATGCGGCGGTTGTTGCTGAGGCAAAACTTCGGGCATGGGAGGAGTTTGGAGAGGCCATGGAGAGCGACTTTGGGCGGCGAGGAGATTCTGGTCCACCGTCCGGCGTCTCAGGAGGGAAGCAGTGCAGTGTCAACACTGTATATGGTGGGGATGGTGTGCTGCTGACCTCGACTTCGGGGCGTTGTGGGTCGGTGGGGGAGTACTTGAAGACCTCCTCAATCCCACTAACATGCCTTCCAATGAGGAAGCAGAGCCTGGGGACTCTGAGGTGGGCTCTCCCATCTCTGGGACTGAAGTCACCGAGGTGGTCAAAAAACTCCTTGGTGGCAGGGCCCCGGGGGTGGATGAGATACGCCCGGAGTTCCTTAAGGCTCTAGATGTTGTAGGACTGTCTTGGTTGACACGTCTCTGCAACATCGCATGGACATCGGGACAGTGCCTCTGGATTGGCAGACCGGGGTGGTGGTCCCCTCTTTAAAAGGGGACGGAGGGTGTGTTCCAACTATAGAGGATCACACTCCTCAGCCTCCCTGGAAAAGTCTATTCGGGGTTCTGGAGAGGAGGGTCCGTCGGATAGTGAACCTCGGATTCAGGAGGAACAGTGTGGTTTTCGTCCTGGTGGAACAGTGGACCAGCTCTTCACCCTTAGCAGGTCCTGGAGGGTGCATGGGAGTTTGCCCACCAGTCTACATGTGTTTTGTGGACTTGGAAAGGCATTCGACCGTGTCCCTCGGGAATCCTGTGGGGGTGCTCGGGAGTATGGGGTACGGACCCCTGATAAGAGCTGTTGGTCCCTGTACAACCGGTGTCAGAGCTTGGTCCGCATTGCGGCAGTAAGTCGAGCCCGTTTCCAGTGAGAGTTGGACTCCGCCAGGGCTGCCCTTTGTCACCGATTCTGTTCATAACTTTTATGGACAGAATTTCTAAGGCAACCAGGGTGTTGAAGGGTCGGTTTGGTGGACTCAGGATTGGGTCACTGCTTTTTGCAGATGATGTTGTCCTGTTTGCTTCATCAGGCCGTGATCTTCAGCTCTCTCTGGATCGGTTCGCAGCTGAGTGTGAAGCGGCTGGGATGAGAATCAGCACCTCCAAATCCGAGACATGGTCCTCAGCCGGAAAAGGGTGGAGTGCCCTCTCAGGGTTGGGGAGATCCTGCCCCAAGTGGAGGAGTTCAAGTATCTCGGGGTCTTGTTCACGAGTGAGGGAAGAATGGGCGTGAGATTGACAGGCGGATCGGTGCGGCATCCGCAGTGATGCGGGCTCTGCATCGGTCTGTCGTGGTGAAAAAGGAGCTGAGCCGTAAGGCAAAGCTCTCAATTTACCAGTTGATCTACGTCCTACCCTCACCTATGGTCATGAGCTATGGGTAGTGACCGAAAGAGCGAGATCGCGAATACAAGCGGCTGAAATGAGTTTCCTTCGCAGGGTGTCTGGGCTTTCCCTTAAAGATAGGGTGAGAGCTCAGTCATCCGGGAGGGCTCAGAGTAGAGCCGCTGCTCCTCCCATCGAGAGGAGTCAGAAGAGGTGGCTCGGGCATCTGATCAGGATGACTCCTGGACGCCTCCCTGGTGAGGTGTTCGGGCACGTCCAACGGGAGGAGGCCCGGGGAAGACCCAGGACACGCTGGAGGGACTATGTCTCCGGCTGGCCTGGGAGCTTTGGGATTCTCCGGAAGAGCTGGAAGAAGTGGCCGAGGAGAGGGAAGTCTGGGCTTCTCTGCTTAAGCTGCTACCCCCGCGACCCGACCTTGGATAAGCGGAAGAGGATGGATGGATTATTTATTCACTTTCCACCCCAGCTTCCAGCAGCTCACAAAGAGAAAGTTAATGCTGTGACGTGCATCCTTTTTCCCAAGCTTTTAAAAAGTGTGACGCTGCTCCTGGCTGTACCAATAACAGTAGCAATGATGCTGCTACTGGTACATCAGAGACAGCAGCTAGCATGTCTACTCCTGTGGCATCAACAGGCACTGCTTCTCCTGTACCTCTGCCAACAATTGCTGCCCCAAAGCAACCCGCTCAGCTACCCAGTGACTTAAATGGCAATACACCATCCCAGCCAATACTGGCTAGTTACCCCAAACGTGTATTAGGTGGTACAACATTAAGATCATTCAATCCTGCCTGGTACCGCACACAACCATGGCTGGAGTACTCTGTTGTGTGGGATGCATGCTTCTGTTCCCCTGTCGGAAATATGGCAGCACTGTTAATGAGAGGGATGTAGTTTTTACCTTAACTGGTTTTAACAACTGGAAAGCAGCACTTGATCGAGACAAGGGGCTACAGAGGCATGTGTCCAGCCACATGTGTCCAGTGCATGCTTCAACAATCTGGACTGAGCATAAAAGCAGAGAGGCCAGAGGGGGACTGTGGATTCAATGTTGGTTGGTAAAACACAACTTGAAAAAAACCATTACTATGTCAAGAGTATTGGTAGTGCTATAAGGTTTCTCTGTGTAAATGAGTTGGGGGTCCGTGGGACTGCAAAAACCTTGAGACATGATGCAGCGGGTAATGATGATGACATTGCTTCAGGTATTTTTCTAAAACTGATGGAATATACCTTAGAGAAGGATGAGAAGCTAGCAAGCATTGCTAAGGGTGTCCCAAAAAATGCAAAATGCACATCTAAGGATATCCAAAATGAAATTATCCAAACACTGGCTCACATGGTGCTTGGAGAGGTCAGGAAAAAATATGAAAGTGCTGATTCTGCAGGGTTTTGCCTCAAAAGTGATGGGACCAGGGATAGGTGCAATGTGGAAAATTTGTCTGTAATAATACGGTTTGTCAGAAATTCCATGCCAGAGGAGCATCTTATTGGGTTGCTTGACTTGTAACAACTTGATGCAGAGTACATCACCTCTGAGATCCTGTTACAGCTTTCTGATGCTGGCTACAGTGCTGACAGTATACTTAGCCAGTGTTATGATGGGGCTTCTGTGATGAGTGGGGTTAGAGGTGGGGTACAAGCTCTGCTCCAAAAGAGGCTTGACAGATATGTCCCATACATCCACTGCTACAACCACCAACTGCACTTAGTGGTTGTGCATGCCATGCAGAGTGAGCCGTGTGCAAAACATTTTTAGCCTATCTAGTTCACTCTACAACTTTTTTCACCACCACTATATGCTCAATAAACATGATGCACCTTGTCTAAAAAGGCTGCTTGAGATCAGATGGACAAGTCACTATAAGGTGAGGTGACAAGGTGCACTGTGGACAATCAAGAACAAATCCTTAGTATCCTATCTGAGATGACAGAGGATGATGATGCTGCAGTTGACCTGTGCACCGAGGAATCAGGCCTGCTATGCCAAATTAAGAGGCATCACGTCTTTGAGATTGGAAAGTTACCTGTGCAGGTGCTTGGTGTCTTGAAACCAGCAAATGCTATTCTACAGTCTCAGTCAGTTGATCTGTGCAGTGCTTCTGAGGTTGTTAGTGCAGCACTGGGCTCTTTAAAAAACATCCATGAGGATGACTGTTGGGGAGTGTCATCTCCTGCTGAGGATGAGTCACATCCAACAAAGAGAAGGAGAACAATGAGCAAACACCTGGGTCAAAGTGTTGTGCTCTCAACTTTGGGCCATACAGACTCTGGTGACCCTACCATTTCCCCCCATCAGTCTCTGAAAAGATCCCTGCTCAACATCCTTGACAGGGCCATTTCAGAAATGGAAACTAGATTTTCACACAAGAAGATTGACCTGATGAGAGCCATATCTAGTCTTGCCCCAAATCTAGTGCATTTCTAGATCCCATCCTGTTGCACCCTCTGGCTGTGATGGCTGGCACTGTAGCAGATGTTGTAAGTCTTGAAAATGAGGTTCTTGTTGCAAAACAGATGCTGCTCAAAAATTTTCAAAGGAAACAGACCTGTCCACTGTGTGTAAACTCCTGCAGGAGTACAAGGAAGCCTTTCCTGAGTTGCATAAATTGTATGTAACAGCCCTGGTAATTGGTGTGTCTTCAGCATCGTGTGAGAGTTCCTTCTCCACTTTGTCACAGGTCCTAACCCCTATCGTCACACCATGTTACATAAAAGAAAGAGGAATTTGGTGATCTTGGCCCATGAGAAGTCCATAACAAATAACTTGGATATGGATGAATTTGTAAGAGTTTTTGCAAAGGGAAACAGGAGACTGTTGTAGAGTGGATTGAGGAGAAAGGAGAGTGGAGCTGTTTAGTTGCAAACAGAGAGTTCAGTTGCTTGCAAAACAAACAAGCTTAAAACAAGACAAAAAGACAAAAAAAGAAGAAAAAAGTTCAAATGTTCTGTTCTAAATCTGTTGTGTTCTACAAATTAGTTTGAGAATTGTAGGGAAAGACATGGTGAATTGTTTTTTTTTAATTACTATGCCAACCCTTTTTAGTTTTGTAAATATTGGCTATATTGAGAGGTCTTATTTTATTCTTACTTTATTTTGCAAATTTATTTGAGAATTAGGCCATCCAATAAAGATAAATTTTATGTTGTTGGTTGTAAAGATCTGGATAGATATTTTATTTTATTCTTTATTTTATTTTTTTTTTATTCTATTTTTCAGTTTTATTTTTCAAGACTTGGTGAATTGATTTTTTTTAATAACTTGGCCTACCCTTTTTAGTTTTGTTAATATTGGCAATAGTGAGAAGTGTTATTACTGGGTTCTAATATATTTGATATAGGCCATCCAATTAAGGTAAATGTCATGTTTTTAGTTGTTATAATCTGATGAGGAATATTTTATTTTTTGTTGTTTTATTTTTATGTTTTCCTCCTGAGGGATTACCACCTTATCGTGGTCAGGGGGTTTGCGTGCCTCAGTGACTCTAAGAGCTACACCAGCAGAAGCTTAGCCTTCAGGTGGGACACCCAAGTTGGAAAGGTCTTAGGGTAGAGGCCTGATGAAGTGCAATCCAATGACATGACAAAAACAGTTATCCAGAGCACCACCACACTTTTCCAGCCTCCATCGCCACCATGTGCCCCCTTCACATTTCTGTCTGCCCCCTTAAATATGCCTGTCTAGAACCGGCCCAGGAATGTATATGTATGTTCAGTGTGTCTTTGTTTGCTGTTTACACTGCGTAATACATGAAAACTTTTAAGGTTCCTTATTTTTATAAAGAAGTAACCAAAAAGTTGAAAGTTGGAAAAATTATGCCTGACTGTACCTGCTATTTCAATGCTATCTCTCTCTATTAGTAAAGGTGTTTTCTTTTAATAATACAAGAGATGTTTCAGTTTGTAACTTATTGCCTTTTGTTTTTTATCAACCATAGATAAAAAAATATATGTAAGTGTGTGTTATGTGTTTATTGCTTAATATACTACAGCCTGTAGGCTATCAACTAGACTACCTCAGAGGTTGGTGGATGGTAACATTTACTTCAGTCTATTCAAAATGCATGAACAGAAACCTAGATTTATGCTTTTGATTTTTTTTTTTGTTTTGTAAACCTCATTGTACCAAAGTTGCACCGAACCATGATGTCCAAACTGTAGTTTGAACTGAACTGTGATTTTTCTGTACCATCACCTTTAAACTGTATAAGGTACTTTACTGTATTATAGCTTCCATTTGAACCCAAAACTTGTGTTTGTGCTGTTATATCTAGGGTTTGGGATGCTGCAACGCCCCCTATATATTACAGTGAGAATACGAAGCATTTCCCAGAAAGAAACCAGACTGCCTCCGGAAAGAACTCAGAATGTCAGTGGTGTCACAAAAAACCCACAAGGCCCAAGTTTGCTTAGAGCCACTACTAAAGGTGTTGTATAATTCAGACACTGGCAGCTTTAACTTTGGCCGTCAGATTTCTCTGAATAACCTCTGCCTCCACTGTGATATCAAGCCAATCCCTGTTGAAGCCCTGGTAGTCACCACTTCCATCATATCCTTGGTGTGTAGCTACTGCCAGGGGCAGAGCATGGGACACTGAAGGGTTGGAGAGTTACTATGGGCAACCTTAAGACAGTCACAGTAGAGGAAATCCAGATGTGAAAAAATACTCCTGTGAAATAAAATCAGGCACCACCAGGCACATGAGTTCTACTTGGCCCCACGCAGAACCCATAAATCTTATGAGCAGATATTTTGGTGGCACAAACAGTAGTCCTGTTCTTTGAAACAGCAGTGCTGAGGGTGAGTCCAGAAATAGAAAGAATGAAAATTTTGGAATGATTCCATTCTGGTACTAAATAAATTCATTTTGAACGATCTAGTGAATAAACAATTGCCAATGGATGACAATAAATCTATCATTAATAAGATTTCTATCAAATTTGCTTGCAAATTCTACTTAGTAATTTTTTTAGAAGGATGTTTACACAATTAGCAACATTTACATTTTAGAACTTTGATTTTTTTCAGTTTAATTACTGTTTCTGTTAGAGCTGAAAATCGATTAAAAATGAATGAATTGCATAAATGTTTGAAATGAATCATGTATATGTATACTGTATATATATATATATACAGTATATACTGTATATATATGTGTGTGTTGTGGCAGTAGGGGGCAGTAGTGCACCCTTGAACCCTCAGGGATGACTCCAGACACCAGGTAAAAGTCCACGACCCTTTATTGTTTAATAACAATGTGCACCAAGCACCCTCCACACTACTCATAAACCAATACTCTAAGTAACACACAATAAACTCTCCTCCTCGCCCAGACACTTGCTCCTCTACCTCCCAGCTCAGCTCAGTGTCTGGACTGAAGCACCGTCCTTTTATAGCCCCTGACCCGGAGGTGTTCCTGTCCCAGCAGTCCACAGTTCCTTACTCCTTCCGGGTCAGGGCAATCAGTCTTTACTTTAACCGGAGCACGTTGTTAGTTCCTGTCGCGTGACCATGACGTACTCCCGGGTCATAGGGCATGAAAGAGCCCATAAGCCCCCCCACAGCGACTCCTGATGGCCCCCAAGGTATCCAGCAGGGTTGTGTAAAAATACTACAAGGTCCATAATGCCCTGCTGGACCTCGGGGCATGATCCTGCTGTCGGGAGAGCTCCTCCTGGCGGCCTGGGGGTGCAGACCGGCATGGAAAGCCGGCAATCCTTCACATTTCCCCCCCCTCAGCGACGACAACTGGGGCGGAGCGTCTGGCCTGAGGGCGTCCTCCTCCAAGAGGGCGCGTCAGCCGGACCCTGGCTGCGATGTCCATGTCTCCGGCGAACCTTGGGGAGCGGTGTATCCTTTATCGCCCACTCCCCGTCCCGGGCACAGTCTCGCCACTCGTGGCCCAGCCGCCGGCAGTTGTAACACCCGCGATGTCCCCTGGGTGTCTCCCTCTGCGAGACCAGAAACACCTCGGGAATTCCGTCAGCGTCACCTCCGCCCTTTCTCCGCCAAGGAAGGGTTTATGGCCGCTTTGCTGCCCTTTAGCCCTCTCTCCGATATGTCAGGAGACCCACGCTTTGGTTTGGGGACCTCCCGTTTCATCTGGGGCTTGTGCTCAGCTTGAGGCTCTCTATGGAAAGAAGAGAGCCTCTTTGCTGTCTGCACACCCGTTGTCCCTACGCATATTAGGTTCCGGCGTCATTAGTACCGACTTCGTCGATGTACAGCACCATCCAGCTGCACCGCACGGCGGTGCTTCCGCCGCGCTCCTATCACCGGCGCTACCCCGCACGCCAGACCGATCGGGTCCTGGAGAGTTGCACAGCCCCGGAAAGCCACGTCAAACGCATGCCCCGGGCTGTTTGCTTCGTTCCCCAACCACTCGGTTATCGTGCTCCCGTCTCTTGTCGGGCACACGGTGCTTTGACAACCGCTACTCAACATCTGCGGTGCCCGATCGCACTGTGTTCCCTTACACTCTAACGGGCGGACTCACCTGTACTCCCCGCATCGATCATCTCCGAGCTTCCCAACTCAGCCGCTGCCGTAGTCCTGCAGAGCCTTTAACGGGTTGCGGCCGCCGCTCCCAAGTCCTCCACACGTTCCTTCAGCTGTTGTAAATCCTGTAAGAACGGCGAAGGGCGAGGTATTCCTCGAGCCTCCATAAGTCCACAGAGTTAATGTTTACGGCGGAGTTGTTTGCGCTTCGCATTTAAACACCCTCCGACCGGGAACCAATGAGCACGTCCCCTCCTGGCACGTGTTCAGCTGGGTCGCGCAAAGGCTCCTGGGCTTTGGAGTTCTTAGAGGGACGGCTGGCTTCTACGAGCCGGCTGCGATCTGCCTTTTCTTTCCCAATTGCAGACCCTTCAGCCACAACCCGTCCCTTCTTGTCGATTGCCGTTGGTTTCGGCGCTGCTTTGCACGCCTTCCCCTCCCCTTCCAGGAGGCTCGGACTCATCAGGGAATGAACGACCTCGTCGGAGGACTCCGAGTGTCCTTCACCTTCCCGACATGCACCGCGGGTGACCAGTCTGTTGTCCTCGTGGGCAGCCTTCGCTAGCCGTCCGCGGCCATTTTGCCGGAGCATGAGGCAGTCATCCGAGACGCCGCTGCGATTCTCTTGGTGAGCATCTGTAAAACATGATAAAAATAAATCCGACACGTCGGACGTTTTACCTGCAGCTCCCTCCATAGTGTATGGCGGAACCCCCGACTATCTAGGAGTCCGAGGGCTCGACAGCGGTCCGTGTCCCGACTGGCGCTACCGGGCTAACTTCGGCCCGAATTAGTTCTCGGTCCTCTTCGCTTCCGGTCAGGTAGGTCCAGGACCTCTCGGCGTCCGTCAGGCCCTGCAGCCAGCTGGGACTGACCTTCTTTTTCCCGGTCTTCTTACCCATGGTCCTGCAGAACGGGATGGCGCGCACAGTTGCAGCTTTCTCGGTAGCGGGTGGTGTTTGCACCTCCGTGAAAAGATGGGGAATCCCGAGGGTTGTCTGCCCACACAAAATTTGTTTTTAATGCAGGTCCTCTGCCAACAGACGGCCAGAGAATCCTGCCGACTACGCCAGTGTGGCAGTAGGGGGCAGTAGTGCACCCTTGAACCCTCAGGGATGACTCCAGACACCAGGTAAAGTCCACGACCCTTTATTGTTTAATAACAATGTGCACCAAGCACCCTCCACACTACTCATAAACCAATACTCTAAGTAACACACAATAAACTCTCCTCCTCGCCCAGACACTTGCTCCTCTACCTCCCAGCTCAGCTCAGTGTCTGGACTGAAGCACCGTCCTTTTATAGCCCCTGACCCGGAGGTGTTCCTGTCCCAGCAGTCCACAGTTCCTTACTCCTTCGGGTCAGGGCAATCAGTCTTTTACTTTAACCCGGGAGCACGTTGTTAGTTCCTGTCACGTGACCATGACGTACTCGGGTCATAGGGCATGAAAGAGCCCATAAGCCCCCCCACAGCGACTCCTGATGGCCCCCAAGGTATCCAGCAGGGTTGTGTAAAAATACTACAAGGTCCATAATGCCCTGCTGGACCTCGGGGCATGATCCTGCTGTCGGGAGAGCTCCTCCTGGCGGCCTGGGGGTGCAGACCGGCATGGAAAGCCGGCAATCCTTCACAGTGTTATATATATATATATATATATATATTGCTATGTGCCCGCCAGACAACGGCAGGCTCACTGCCTCAACAACGCAACGCTTCCCACCTCAACGACCAGTTTGCAGCCCTGCCACGCAATGCATCCATCAGCCATAGAAGACTCATTGCTTCAACAACGAGTTTGCAGCTCCCACGCAACATTGATTGCAGATCTGCGGGGTATTTTATTTTGGACACTTTCTCTTTGTCCCCTTTTCTCCAGGTCATGGATCCATAGCCGTGCGACCAACCTGAGGAGGAGAATTATCAGTGCCTGAACTGTAGGAGGGAGCTGAGGCAGAATGAAGTCACTGCTTGCTTGCTGTGCCTGTGTGTCATGGAGTGTTAGCTCCTGCTTCAATAAATACACTTGCTGTTCCTGATTAATAAAGATGCAAGACACTGAGTCATG
>NW_024384017.1:0-8055 GCF_016835505.1 Polypterus senegalus
CCGACGGCGGGCTGGAAGGGGCGTGAGTGAGGAGGGGCCCGGCTCGCTCCCCACTCCTGACGTCGCGCTTCCCTCCCTCAGCCCACAGCCTCTCTCTGGATTAGCGTGAATATATTGCTCCTGCAAACAGAGCTGGGATACTTAGGGTGATGAGAGAAGCCGCAAAATCAACCAGAATGTTCAAGCTAATTATAGAAAAAACCCAATCTAAATCCTTGAAGTAGTTCTCTCATTCGCTAGCTAAGTGTAGGTAAGGTATGCACTGAGGATGGCACATGAGTGAGTCTGGATTCGTGCAAATAAATCGCTGGTGCAATCAAACTATAATACTTGTGGTCATGAGAGAAGTTAAAATAAACCCGGAATGTTCAAGCAAATTATAGAAAAAAACAATCTAAATCGGTAATTCTCTCGTTAAGCTAGCTGCGGAGGTAGTCAGCTCTGAAGGCTGGCGTGTGAGTGACTCTCGGTTCCCCGACCAAATCGCTGCTGCAACGAACAGTATGGCGATGAGAGAAGTCGCAAAATCAACGGAATGTTCAAGCAAAGAAAAAACCTGATCTAAATCTGTGAAGTAGTTCTCTCGTGAAAGCCGACAGGCATTACAGACAGACAGACAGATGTTGGATTTTATATAACAAACAGTATCGCTAGCTCAAGAGGAGGCAAGGTACACTCCAAAGCGTGGGACGGGTAGACCACGAGCAGCAGAGGCTGGTGCGTGAGTGAGGAGGGCCCGGCTCGGCTCCCCACTCCTGACGTCAGCTTCCCCTCCCCTCAGCCCACAGCCCTCTCTGATTAGCTGAATATATTGCTCCTGCAAACAAGCTGGGATACTTAGGGGTGATGAGAGAAAGCGCAAAATCAACCAGAATGTTCAAGCAAATTATGAAAAAACCTGATCTAAATCCTTGAAGTAGTTCTCTCATTAAGTAGCTAAGTGTAGGTAAGGTATGCACTGAGGATGGCACATGAGTGAGTCTCGGATTCGTGCAAATAAATCGCTGCTGCAATCAAACTATAATACTTGTGGTCATGAGAGAAGTACGAAAATAAACCCGGAATGTTAAAGCAAATTATAGAAAAAAACAATCTAAATCCGGTAATTCTCGTTAAGCTAGCTAAGCGGAGGTAAAGATGCAGCTTGAGGCTGGCGTGTGAGTGACTCTCGGATTCGCGCAAATAAATCGCTGCTGCAACGAACAGTAATACTTAGGCGATGAGAGAAGTCAAAATCAACGAATGTTCAAGCAAAGAAAAACCGATCTAAATCTGTAAGTAGTTCTCTGCTGAAAAGCCGACAGGCATACAGACAGACAGACAGATGTTGGATTTTATATAACAAACAGGTAATCGCTAGCTAAGAGGAGGCAAGGTACACTCCAAAGCGTGGCGTGGTGACCGACTTGAGCAGAGGCTGATGCGTGTGTGAGGGGCCGGCCGGCTCCCCACTCCTGACGTCGCGCTTCCCCCTCCTCTCAGCCCACAGCCTCTCTCTCGGATTAGCGTGAATATATTGCTCCTGCAAGTAAGCTGGGATACTTAGGGTGATGAGAAGCCAAAATCAACCAGAATGTTCAAGCAAATTACAGAAAAAAAAAACAATTTAAATCCGTTAAGTAATTCTCTCGTGAAAAGGTGACAGACAGGCAGACAGACAGACATTGGATTTTATATATTATATATTAGTAAACCTTCAAAATAATGTGCAGTTAAAGTCTCACAGCATTTTAGCTTAGTAAGTCAGATATCTAGAAGAATCTTCACCAAGCAGCTCTGTCAGTGTCTGCTTTGTTTGGTCTCCATACCTCTGTGAGTCTGACATGAATGTCATAAAGTCAAGTTCGAACAGGACTGACAGACCAACATTGAAATGACTCCATTAGAGTGACCCTCAGTGGCTCCACTCCATCATACACCTCATTGCCAGTCATCTGACTAAATAAAACACACATCACACATGCGACTGGACATGCGACTAAAGTGACACATGTGACATGTGACAAAATGACAAATGACGAAGTCATATCTGTTGTGGAAAGCATACCCCCGGACACAGAAAGACTGACACCAGAATGTTCAAAACACACTTCTTTATTTTTCTTTACAGCGCCACAATGCCTTCATCCACCAACTCTCTTCCTTTCTCTCTTTCTCTTTCTCCTCTTCTTTCTCTTCCTCTTTCTCTCCCCTCCTCACAAGCTTCGTCTCCTTCCTCCCAACTCTGGCTCATCTACTGGAGGGAGGCGGCCCCTTTTATCATGACCCGGATGAGCCCCAGGTGCTCCACCTGACGTCACTTCCTGGTGTGGTGAAAGTGTCAGGAGAGCACCTGGAAGCGCTCTGGGCGCCCCTGGGATTACTTCCGGCAGCACTTCCTGGTGTGGTGGAAGTGCTGCCATCCAGGATTCCCTAACTCTCCGGGGCCCTGGCGAGCCACGTCCTCCCGTGGGGTGGCGTCCCAGCTCCATTCCCATGGCCCCAAACAGACCCAGGTGGCTGCCCTCTCGTGGCCCAGGGAGGTATTGTCCATCTCAGGGACTGTCCAGCGTCCCAGCTGGGCAGGGTCCCGGTCATCTGGCAAACTGTGTATTTGGAATTGCATTGTTTTGGTTTGACAGCATTCATGTTTTAATCCAATAGTGTGAGATAAACTAGAAAATGCATACAGACACACAAAATGCACTTGCCGGTGAACTAAATATTTTTGTGATGTTTTAATGCAAAATGTGAGTTGTGGACACCAGCATTTTGAAAATGTTCAGGCAAAACAAGTGTATTCAGTTTGTTTGGGTTGAAATAAGCTATGAGAAAAGCGTTACGCCATTTTGATTTTGTAAAAGTAGCTCTCAGGGGAAAACAAGGTTGGAGACCCCTGTTGTAGGTGTTGTGCAGCGTGAACCTGCACAAACGGGAGACAGTAGAAACGTGACCAGATAAAGAGAGCTGCCCATTGTAAGAAGAGGAGACCAGAGCCGTAGAAGGTTTGGGGCAGCCACCCGTTTAATTGGTTTCCGGCTGCAAAAGTCTTTGAGGCATATTTAAACAGTTGTTACACAACAGAGTCCAAAACAGAACTGCCTGCCTAAGCAAAAGGGAGTGAGCTTTATACACAGAGGGCGAAATGATGTCGTCCTCTGGGCGGAACTGGAAGTGACATCATCCTTAGGGCGGAACCGAAGTGACCTCATTCTTGGGGCGGAACGGAAGTGATGTGTCCTTCCTGAAATGGCGGCTCCTGGTGGGATTTCCGGGTAAGACCTGCAGAGAACTCAGAAGGCGTCAGTGCACCCGCCCCGGGCAGATGTATAAACAGTATTTCCTAAGCCCTTCAGCTGCTTCCCATGCACCGTGTGACAAGACTCCCCCTCAGCCCAGACCGTGGGTCGGGCGACCTACCGAGAGGTCGTGGCCCGGGAGAGGGCATCGGCGTTAGATGAAGAGACCCATGAGGAGCGTATACTTGTACTGCTGCAGGTCAAGAAAACCACCTCGTGACCCGTGGATTGACTCCCTGTGAAGGGACATCCACTCCAGAGGTGCATGATCCGTCACCAGGTGAACCTTGACCCAAGAGGTAGTACTAGCTGAGTTACCGCCCATTTGATCGCAGAGCCTCTTTCTCCACCGCCGCTACCTGGTCTCCCTGTCCAACAGTTTCCGGCTCAGGTACATACTGGGGTGTTCACACCGTCGGCGCTTTGGCCCCAACCGGCACCTAAGCCTGTGCCCGCGTCCGTCTGAGGATAAAAGGAAGAGAAGTTAGGGAGATCAAGATAGGTGCTGAAGTCAGAGCCCTTTTAAGTCACTGAATGCAGCCCCGCTTTATCAGACCATACCACCGTATTAGGAGCTCTTTTCTTTGTCAAATCGGTCAAGGCGGCTCTCTCGGAGAAGCGAGGCACAAACCGGCGGTAGTACCAGCCAAACCGAAAAGGATTGGACTTCCGCTTGGTTTTGCGGCGAGCCAGGCCATTATGGCTTGCAACTTGGAACACTGTGGTCTCAAGTACCCGCCCACTAGGTAGCCCAAATATTTGGCTTCCCTCAACCCAAAGAAACATTTCTTGGGGTTGATTGAGCCGCCTCTCCACGTCCGTAATACTGCTGACCTGCTGTATGTGTTCCTTCCAGGTGCTGGAATAAATGCGGCGTCATCCAGATAGGCAGCACAGAACGAGTTATGGGGCGGCACTTTGTCCACCAGGCGCTGAAAGTCCAGAGCCCGTGTAACCCGAATGGAAGGACCGATACTGCCAGTGTCGCTAGGAGTGCTAAAGCAGCGGTTTCCTTAGCGGACTCCGTTAAAGGAACCTGCCAGTACCCCTTTGTCATGTCAAGTGTAGTCAAGAATTTGGCTGGTCCCAGTCTCTCGAGGAGGTCATCCACGGAGGCATGGGATAAGCATCGAGGTGGAAACTTGGTTAAGCCCGAGTCATTGCAAAACCTCCAACTGCCGTCAGGCTTAGCAAATCAAGGCGATGGGACTGGACCGGGGACTACTACTTTCCTCTATTACTCCTAGTGCCAGCATTCAAGCGATTTCCAGCTCCACTTCTACTTTCTTTGCCTCCGAGTCTGTAGGGTGCCCCGGACGATCACCCCGGTCAGTCAGTAAGTCGCGCAATCAGAGAGGTCCGACCGGGTTTTCACTACCACCTCTGGGACAGAGCGGATAGCTGCTTGAGCTCTTGTTTCTGCCTGGGGATAGCTGCTCGCCGAATAAGGGAACTTACTTCAGCGAAGAGAGCAGGGCTGTCCGGAGGAGGATCGGGATCCTCTCCTTCCCGTTTCACAGGTTTACATGATATATTAGCTCAGTTGGTGGATTGGGCTGTTTCACCAAATAGTCAACCAATCCCTTCCCCCTTCAATTCGTAGGGCCTAGCCAATGGGCAGCAGTTTAGAGTGAAGTTGGTACCAATACCATGACGCGATCCCCGGTTGGAACTCCGGCGAATCCCACGTCAAAAAGCGGGCCTGTGCTGATTCGCCTCCTCTATATGACTTTTAGAATCGGTCTTATTGCATCCAACTACCACCAATTGGGATATATTCCAAAATATTAGTGGAGGCTGTGCCTCCCTTCCCAGCCCTCTTTTAAAATATCCAATAAACCCGGTTGTCTTCCGTAAAAGTAATTCAAATGGAGAGAACCCGTAGGGCTTGAGGAACTTCCGATATGCAAAGGGGGACAAGGGGAGGAGTTGGTCCCAATCCCTCCCATCCTTGCTGACTACCTTACAGCATTTGCTTGAGAGTTTGATTAAATCTCTCCACTAGGCCATCGGTTTGAGGATGATACACGAGGTCTTTAAATGCTTTATTTTCAGTAACTTGGCAGTCTCCTTGAGCGTTTCCGAGGTAAAAGGCGTTCCTTGGTCTGTCAGGACTCTCTAGGGCCTACTTGAAAGACTCCTACTAGTTCCGTGCAATATTTTTGTGGTAGCGGCTGGGACGGCTAGGAATCGGGTAGCATAATCCACGGGTGAGTATATATTTATATCCTCGGCTGAGGTTCTAGAGGTCTACTATGTCAACCCCAATCCTGTCAAAGGAAGTCAATAAGGGGAAGGGGAATCAGAGGAGCACGGTCCCTCCTAGAATTTGCGGGTTGACATTCGGAAGGAAAGCAAAAGCCGCAACCTCCTCGGTAATCCCGCCAGAAAAGCGGCTTAATTGCTCTAATGTTTTGCTCGGGCGAGATGGCCTCCAGAAGGTGGGAGTGTGCTAGCTTCAAACCCGCCGTAGGTCAGCGGATTAGCAACAACTTCGGACCTTCCCTATGTTCAGCGACCCGATACAACAAATCATTGTCAGCGACAAAGTGAGGTCCCTGTGCATGGGCAAAATCGTGCGTTGGCGTTAACAGAACCACTGCATTCTTTTATGTGTTTCAGAGAGTCGTCATTCCACTGTCTCTCTCTTTAAAAGAAGCCGCGTCCGCTCTAAACTGAAAGTGCAACTCAGAGGCGGGTCCCGGTCTGACCTCAAGGGCGGGATTCCCCCTCGCCGCCGGGCGCTAGTGGATGGCGTAGTAGCCTCATGACGGTCCGGGTGTCTTCGTCACTCTCTTGGCCTGCACCCCTCCCTGTCGCTGATTACGGTGTGGAGCAACGAGATGAATCGTTGTCATCTATACGAAGCCTATAAGTTTTTGGGAATGCTTTCTAAACTACGCGTTACTATCAGACCAGTCGCGAGGATTACGGAACGGAGGATCCGGATGCACTGCCACGGTAAGCTGGAGAGGTTCTCCGAGACATCGTAACACCAGGCGGTATTTATGTGGGATATCTCCGTTGTATACATTTTAGACTGGTCTTCTTTAATCCACTGTTGCGGTAGAATAAAGCGGCTAGCGACAGACCGCGTTACTGCGAGGAATCGAACAGCGCTGTTATTTTGACCATTAATAAAAGCTCCCCGTATGTCATCCACAGGGTTGCTAGGGCACACAAACAACCCATTGTCCCCTACGGTCACCTTGTTCCCCGACAGGTCGCAAGCCAGACGGCCCGGGGACTTGGAACAGCTCTGGATTGCGTGGAAGGGGCTGCTTTAGTAGGACATAGCTCCGGGTAGTCCACAGGCGGCTGTTCTGCCTTCCCAGGTTTCACAGCCGCTACGGTTTGCAAGGTTTTAGCACTCGTCCATAGAATGGAATTACGCCCCAGGCCGGCTGGGCGAAAACCCGGGGTAGCTTTTTAGCAAAAACAGGCCACTTGCTGCACTATCTGTAGGGGTCAGCTCGAATGGCCCTAGCCACTCACCCACCTTGCCAGAGAGCCATAGCCTGCTCCTGACAGCCCTTTGTTTGGGTTAAACTCCCAGTTTATTATTCTTTCACCTGCCAGCCTGGGGACAACCCATCGTTAACTGGGACCTTGGCGATGGGCCTCGGCTTCCTGCCAAGGAGAGCATACTAGCCACTGAGTTGTGTTCCCCAGAAGCCAGCCCGCCTGTGGGTCCCCTCACCTTCTCCACGAATGGGTATACTGGGTTATGCTCATGGAGCGAGCCTGCACGCGCCTCCTGACCCTCGCACTCCCTGCCCTGAAACTTTGGCCCGGTGCACTCACCCACCTGGTTCCATGAAAGTTGTGTCCCTGGTCCCGGGGACACCATCCGCCGACTACGCCACTGTAAGAAGGGAGACCAGAGAGGAAGGTTTGGGGCAGCCACCGCTTAATTCGGTTTCCCGGCTGCAAAGTCTTTGAGGCATATTTAAACAGTTGTTACACAACAGAGTCCAAAACAGAACTACCTGCCTAAGCAAAGGGAGTGAGTTTATAGACAGAGGCGGAAATGATGTCCCTCTGGGCGAACTGAAGTGACATCATCCTTAGGGCCGAACGGAAAGACCTCATTCTTGGGGCCGGAACCGGAAGTGATTGTCCTTCTGGAAATGGCGGCTCCTGGTGGGATTTCCCGGGTAAGACCTGCAGAGAACTCAGAAAGAGCGTCAGTGCACCCGCCCCTGGGCAGATGTATAAACAGTATTCCTAAGCCCTTCAGCGCTTCCCATGCCACGTGTGTGACACCATCAATCATCACCCTGAGGCTGCGTACTGGACTTGGCCGGGAGCAGCGGCTGTGAGCCCAGCTATACCGAGATGGGAGTTGAACAGAATGGCTGGCGGGATCACAGAAGCTCAGTTTTGCTAGGCTGAGCTATAGATGGTGGTCCTTCACCAGGGTTGAGATATCAGTAAGACTTGAAGAAAATCTAGCTGATACCGTGTTGGATTGGAATGACAGGTACAGCTGTAGCATCACCAGCATGGCATTGATAAGAAAACCACATGGACTGGGTGATGGAGATGGAGCCCCCATCAGCTGGTAACCAAGATGGAGGATGCAAGAATGAAATTCTATCAAAGAGTGTGTTGCTTTTTCTAAGTAACGTAGGGTGAAGCTGCGGTGTTCCTAAGGCTAGAATCAGGGTGGGGAAATGAATGGTAGCCCACGTCAATCAATGGCACTATATAAAACAGACAAACACTTTTACTGAATGGACCCCTACAGACAGCCACCCCACCGGACCGTCAACAA
>NW_024384018.1:0-6342 GCF_016835505.1 Polypterus senegalus
CAGAACAATTAAAATGACAATAGAATACAGAATTGTGTGTGAATGGCACCTCTTGTGGTCGTTAAGTGTAATTAAAATAATCAAAAATGGAGTCAAATTCATCAATCCAGTCCTCGTCTGAATCAGTTTATTTATTGTGCATTTGAGTGTGAAGTATGTGAGACTCAGAAATGTCACTTTGTCTGTCATTTATAAATGAACTCAAATAGAGTCAGGGACAGAGCTGCAAGTGTGTTTGTCTGGTGTTACCAGGTGATGTGCGACTGGGAGAAAAGTAATGTGACACTAGGAGAACACGTTAACTCCACAGAGAACTTGAGATGATGGGAACTGAAATTAGAGTTGTTACATTTGTTGAACAGAAGCCTCTACAAATACACGCCGGCCTGCAGTATGAAAGTTGAGTCACTGATGAGATTTGCTGAGTGACTTTGGAGTTGTAGATAAACTTGTGTCATCAGCGTGATCTTCATGCTCTTCCTCTCACTAATCACAGTCACTGCTCTCGTCTGCACACCACACACATGTTGGTGGTCTCACTGTTCGTATATCTTTGACTTTCTCACATGTTTATGAAACTCTAAACGTGATGTTCGTGTTTGT
Organism: Polypterus senegalus; assembly: GCF_016835505.1. Lineage (NCBI taxonomy): Eukaryota > Metazoa > Chordata > Cladistia > Polypteriformes > Polypteridae > Polypterus > Polypterus senegalus. Next base: position 604 of record NW_024384018.1, read on the forward strand.
CAAGCAGACAAGTCAGAGTTTCCTGTAATCTACACACTTGTCACTAAACCTGAACTTGAATGTTTGCCCGCCTTCTCCTTTCTTGGAGGAACATTTTGGAAGAAGAAGCTGTCAGTTCAACATGAATGAATGAAACCTTTGCTGTTTGTTGAATTTTCACACCCAGATATTGAAATAATGTGACACAGAAAATGAAGAGCAGCAGAACAAAGTGTGACAGGTGAGGTGTGACTTTGAGGAAGGCCACCAGATATGCCATTAGATGGAACTTCATGCACTTGTTTGTGTAGATGAAGAAAACTTGAAAAGTTATGTCAATCAATCAATCACCATTTATTTATATAGCACATATTCATACAAACAGTAGCTCAAAGTGCTTTACAAAATGAATAGAGAAATAGATGACACAATAAAAGATAAACATAAGTCAAATTAATTAACATAGAATAAGAGTAAGGTCCGATGGCCAGGGTGGACAGAAAAAAACAAAAACTCCAAAGCTGGAGAAAAAATAAAATCTGTAGGGTTCCAGACCAAGAGACCGCCCAGTCCCTCTGGGCATTCTACCTAACATAATCAAACAGTCCTCTTTGCATTTAGGGTTTTCATGGAAGGACCTGATGATGATGGTCACGTAGACTTCTGGCTTTCAGTCCATCAATGTTGGAGCATCATGATGCTTTGAGTAGGTGGTGGCGCAGCAGGCCACCACAAAGAAACCGGAAAAAGAAACAGAAGAGAGAGTAGGGGTCAGTATGGATTTTAGAGCCACCATGAATAGTTATTATGAAGAATTGAACATACAGAGTATCAGGATTAAGTTAAAGTGAAGTTATAAAAGGCCATGTTAAAGTAATGTGTTTTCAGCAGTGTTTTAAAGTGCTCTACTGTATTTGCCTGGCGAATTCCTATTGGCAGGCTATTCCAGATTTTAGGTGCATAGCAGCAGAAGGCCGCCTCACCACTTCTTTTAAGTTTAGCTTTTGGAATTATAAGGAGACACTCATTTGAAGATCTAAGGTTACGATTTGGAATATAACGTGTCAGGCATTCCGATATATAAGATGGAGCGAGATTATTTAAGGCTTTATAAACCATAAGCAGTATTTTAAAGTCAATCCTGAATGACACAGGCAACCAGTGTAGTGACATCAAAACTGGAGAAATGTGTTCGGATTTTCTTTTCCCAGTTAGGATTCTAGCAGCTGCATTCTGCACTCGTTGCAAATGATTTATGTCTTTTTGGGTAGTCCTGAGAGGAGTGCGTTACAGTAATCTAGTCTACTGAAAACAAAAGCGTGAATTAATTTCTCAGCATCTTTCAATGATATAAGAGGTCTAACTTTAGCTATGTTTCTTAAGTGAAAAAATGCTGTCCTAGTGGTCTGATGAATATGTGATTTAAAATTCAGATTACAGTCAACGGTTACCCCTAAATTTTTACTTCCGCCTTAACTTTTAATCCTAGTGCATCAAGTTTATTTCTGATAACCTCTGAATCCATTATTGCCAATTACTAAAATTTCAGTTTTCTCTTTATTTAGTTTGAGAAAATTACTATTCATCCATTCAGAAATACCAGTAAGACATTGTGTTAGTGTATCGAAAGAGTCGGAGTCATCAGGTGCTATAGATAAGTACAGCTGTGTGTCATCAGCATAGCTGTGGTAGCTCACGTTGTAACCTGAGATAATCTGACCTAACGGAAGCATGTAGATTGAGAATAACAGCGACCCAGGATAGAGCCTTGTGGAACACCATATCGGATATCATGTGTCTTTGAGATTTGATTACCACAACTCACAAAGAATTTTCTCCCTGCCAGGTAGGATTCAAACCAATTTAAGACACTGCCAGAGAGGCCCACCCATTGACTAAGGCGATTTCTAAGAATATTATGATCAATGGTGTCAAATGCAGCACTCAGATCTAAGAGGATGAGAACAGATAAATGGCCTCTGTCTGCATTTACCCAAGTCATTTACTACTTTAACAAGTGCAGTTTCTGTGCTGTGATTTGTTCTGAAGCCTGACTGAAAAGTATCAAGAATAGCATGTTTATTTAGGTGGTCATTTAACTGCATAATGACTGCCTTCTCTAGAATTTTACTTAAGAAGGGCAGGTTAGAAATGGGTCTAAAATTTTCAAAGGCAGAGGGGTCAAGATTATGTTTCTTAAGAAGGGGTTTAACTACAGCAGTCTTAAGACAGTCTGGAAAGACCCCGATATCTAATGACTAATTTACTATGTCCAGAATATTGTCAATTAGCACGCCTGATATTTCTTTGAAAAACCTGGTTGGTATTGGGTCAAGGACGCAGGTGGAGGGTTTCAGTTGAGAGATTATACTATGTAATTCAGGTAAATCTATCCTGGTGAAAGCATTTAATTTGTTTATAACGGAGTACCGGGGCTTTGGAGGTTCTGCAGTGTTGGGGAGATATACTATGTTATCTCTAATATCATTAATTTTTTGAGTGAAAAATACAGCAATGTTCTCACAGGTTTCACTGGAAGTATTCTGGGGCATTCCTTTGTGTTACCTGGGTTTAACAGAGATCAATTGTTGAAAATAAGACTCTGGGATTACTAGCATTGTTATTTATAATATTAGAGAAATAGCAGCGCCTCTCAAGACGGACAGTGTTATTGTATTCTGTTATTTTAACTTTTAATATTTCATAGTGGATAGTTAGTTTAGTTTTCCTCCATTTACGCTCAGCTCTACGACATGTTCTTTTTAAATCAGACACTCTTTGGGTCTTCCATGGAATAACAATACTAGAGGATTTTTTAACTGTCTTTTCAGGTGCAACTATGTCAACAGCAGTTCTTACTTTAGAATTAAAGTTTTCCACTTTACTATTTACATTATCCTCGCTATTATAGCTGGCATTATAAACGGACTGATTGCTTAGAATAGTTGTAAGCTTTAAAGCTGCTGATGAGTCAAAGAAGCGTTTTTTAACAAAAATGCTTCTCATGAGCGTTTTCTATCTTTATTTCTATATTAAATAGTAGAAGGAAATGGTCTGATAGACCGATATCAAGTGACCTGCTTTATATCAACTTTAAGTCCTTTAGTAATCACTAAGTCTAACGTATGACCTGCTTTATGTGTAGGCTGATTTACGAGCTGCCTCAAATCAAAAGAGTCCAGGAGGTTCATGAATTCCTTTACCTTTTGGTCACACTGATTATCTATATGAAAATTAAAGTCACCGACTATTAGAGAGTGTCATAGTTTGTAACTAAAATTGACATTAAGTCAGAGAATTCCTCAAGGAAAGACGCGTTATATTTAGGAGGTCTATACACGGATAATACGAGAACGTGAGAATCTCCATGAATAACAACGGCGAGATACTCAAAGGACTTAAATTTACCAAAACTAACATCTTTACATTTTAAAGTAAATGTTTGCCAAACCGCCCCCCTTTTTCCCCTGGCGGTCTGCATGAGTAAAACTGTAATCCGGAGGCGCAGATTCGATTAAAACTGCCGCCCCATTGGAATTAAGCCATGTTTCATTTAGCAATAAAATCAATGTTTCTATCACTAATAAGATCGTTTATAAAAAATGTCTTGTTAGTTAAAGCTCTAACATTTAATAGTGCCATATTTAATGTTTCTGAAGGGCAGAGCTGAATTTTATGCGTGTTATGGTAATCGGAACAAAAATTAAGTTATTTTTGTTAACGCGCCTGTGTGTACTTTTTATGTAATCTACAATCCGTTTTATAGTCTTAATGCAGTGTTGATCTGAAGTAGTAATTTCAATTAAATTATTGGTGTTTATGCCGCACTGCCTAGATTTTTACGCATTAAGATTTGTTATTAGATTATTAATGATGTGCACTTTAACGGAAGACTCTGTTAAGCCATTATGTCCTATCAAACCAGTAGCATTACGTAAGGGGTTAAAGTAGAAGTAGACAGTCAAGATAGACGAATTACCTTAGCGATGTTTTCGGAGAGGACCCGGGCGGCAAATCTATTCGGATGCAGTCCATCCCGCTTGAAGAAGCGCGCCTTTCCCAAAAAAGATCCCAGTTGTCTATAAACCCGATGTCTTGATTCTTGCAGAAGCCTCTCAGCCAGTTGTTTAAACCCAGCAGACGACTGTAGTATTCATGCGATCGCCTGACGAGAGGTAGTGGACCCGAGATGAAGATTTTTGATGGGGTCCTCTCCTTCGTCTTCAACTAGTGCTGCGAAGTCAGCCTTGAGAACCTCTGACTCTCGGTGCCTTATGTCGCTTACGGCATGTAGAATGATGGATCCAATTGCCCTCTTGTGCTTCTGGTAGAAGGTCGGCCACCTCATCACATCTCAACTCGAGCACCGGAAAACAAGAAACAAAGGATTTTGATTAGGGCACGTGATATTCAGGTTTCGCATAATCGAATCACCTACCACGATTACATCACCCGGGGTTGAAGGCAGACTGGGGACTCGGAGAGGGTCGAACCGGTTCTGTCAAGACTTTCAGTGACGTGTGTCTGAGGAAATATTTTATTTTTATCTTTAAAGAATTAAAAGATCAGATTTATGTGACTTTCATGTTTTAAAAGATGCCTGAATAAATACAAAAAGAAAATTGTTGGATTTAAAATTCTGCTGTTAATTATGTTCATGTCCACACAAGGACACCATTTGCACACATTTATTCATTTAAACATCAATCCCACTGATTTGTCTGGCAGTCTGTTTTTATCCAGCCCGCCATATCCTAATTACGGGGGTCTGCTGGAGCCAATCCCAGCCAGTACAGGGCGCAAGGCAGGAAAGAAACCCTGGGCAGGGTGCCAGCCCACCACAGGTCTGTTTTTATGTTTTTCTTTATTTGTATTCCTAATATTAAAGACTGCATTCATCCCTAAATAAAATAATTATTGTGTTAAGTTGTCAGGATGTAAAATGAAAAGACTCCGAGTCCACAGATGACACATTTAATCCAACAATAGAAAGCCGCCAACAGACTCAAACTTCCGTTTCTGTTCCTTTCTTTTTCTCTTTTTCCACAGCCCGCTATCCCCACCTAGTGGCACAAGGACAGAACACCACGACTGTAAACACATTTAGATTTGAAATACAGCTGTGAACTTCACTGACACCCTTCAGATGAGTCCTTGAGTTGTGGCAGAAACCTCCATCCAAAGTGACTTACAAATCATGATGATTGATGTCATAATTCAGTCATACAGTAGCCCCCCAGTGGTCTCAGGTCAAGTCAGATCTTTTCATTCGCTCTTCTGATTTAGAAGATAAGACACCGCGCTGTGTTTCAGGCCCTCAGCTGTTTTCTTTTTTATTGTCCAAATCTCCTGATGGCTCTGAGATGACATTTGTGAATGTGTCTGCCCCTCAGCTGGACTTCTTGGACCTTTTCATGTCAGATTTGCTCAAATCTCAGTAACAAACAGGATGGTCCTGCTGAATGCTGCATCAATGAAATTCCCAGTAGCCATTGCAGTGTCACTTGTCACTTTGCTGCCAGTCTCCACTGCTGTGAGCCTTCTGTCTCTAAACTGAAAGTGTGTCTTCATACCCCAAGAGTGAAGTTGGTCAGTAATATAATAAAGAACTTGTTTTATTATGAAATTAAAAGTAAACTTTAAAAGAATTAATCAGACTGAGATCAATTTATAATTTAGTAACAGGATAAATCACAAGTCCCAAGATGTCTCAAGCTCTGATTTTCTTCTCCTTCGTCTTCTCATTTTGCCCCGAACTGG
>NW_024384019.1:0-46337 GCF_016835505.1 Polypterus senegalus
GTTTGATCCCCACACAAAGCCAGGTTAGCTTAACATATGGTCTTGGGGGGGTTGCAGGTGTTAAATGTACTATTTCTCCCATTGGTCTGAGATATGGCTGTTTGGAATTGGCTTGTCTCAGAGGCCTTTAAGTACCATGATGTCCTATTGGTTCTAGGAATTGGAGAGAACATCTATAAATGTACGTGCTCAACCACATTCTCTCTCTCTGACCCACATATGATGAAGAAGCATCTCTCTCTCTAACCAACATATGATGAAGAAGCATCTCTCTTGCTAACCTGTGATGATGAAGACAACACAATGAAGAGCACAGCTCAGCAGCCATATTGAACAGACACGTGGCTGAAAGCTGAGCACCAACAATGCCTTAACTAGAGACATTTTAAGTAACTGCAAGTCTGTGTGCCACCTGAATTACACATCACCATTTGATCAGGTTGTATGGTTGCCAATATTCAAATGTACTTTGCATTTTGTTATTATTTATGAATATTATCAGTAATACATTATTTTATGTGTAACTTAACTCCTGCTTGTCTTTTTACTACATCTAATTGCCTGAGGTTATAGATATAGAAGGGAAGGTGGGGAGAAGTTATATAAAATAATATCTTATAAACAGTGGTAAGTCTGTGAGTTTAGGCATTCTAAGGCTGCATATTAATAATACAATAGGGGAAAGTAGAGCAATACATATATTACTCTACCAAGATAAAACAGTCTTCTACAATGCTGAATCTTATAATCTGTTGTCAAGTTTTTTGTTTATCAGACTCACAGGAAAGGTATCATACTTGATCTTGCTTTCCTAAAAATAATATTTGTTTTTTTACAAATGAACATTTTTGTTAGAAGACTTCGTTATACAAGGTGAGTAAGTAATTACATGCCCAACCACAAACGAGATTTGCAAGAAAGTTGGATCAGTCTCTGTCACTGAAGCTTTAATTAATTCTAATTATACCTTATTATTCTATCTGTGATAAATCTGTCACTTACTTCTGGCATAGCTCCTGATCCTGTCAAAATATCAGCCTTTGCTCTATTATTAGAAAGAGCAATTTAGACATTACAATGCTTTCAAACTACACACCTAAGTATCACATACCATTCTTATCAAAAAATCTAAACTTTTTGCCCAACAGCTATGGTGTCATCTAAGTTCGGGTGACCTTTATGAACTCTAGTCTGGTTTAAGACAAACCCATTGCACTGAGACAGCCTTAGTCTGAGTTTTAAATGGGTTGTTAACTGTGGCAATTGCATTTGCTCTCTTCTCTTATTGTGAGACCTTTCAGCTGCATTTGAAACTGTAAATTACCAGATTCTTTTGTAGCTGTCCTGACTCGACAGGAAATAGATAACACATTTTTTGAGATGCGTCCAAAAGGCAAAACAAAACAAATAAAATATAAAGGAAGCAAACAAAACCCAGACAAGAGGCAAGAATCAAAGTCATTGCTTCTAGTACCCTCTTGAACCCAGAAACCATCGATAACATTACCAGAGGATGAGCCAGGCAAATCAGAGCACACACAGTCAGCCAGGGCTTGGTGCAAAGTGGTTAGGTGCTTTTGTTTTAAAACCAACAAGCAGACAGTGTTCAAAAGTGCAGTGCACTCAATTTAGTCAATAAATAAATAATCAGATAAAATGATGTGCAAGGTGGAGGTTAAAATCAATAAATAATCCCATAAAAACAAAGTTAAAATCCCAGGCAGGTTCTTCCTTAAAACATTCATGAGCCCCAATGCCTCTTCCTAAAATCTGGAGTCTCCTCAGTTTATCCCATTAGGACCTTGCAGCATAAGGAATGCAGTTATTCCTTTTTATTGGGTTCAGGTTCCCACCGCCAGACCCTCAGCATCCATAGGACTCAATTTCGAACCCTACTCACATCTCCCTCAGCCAATCCTTTGGTGTCTACTAGGGAGATGTTGCATGATGGGCCGCTCCAACCCCCTTGAATAGCTCCATTTAGTGACTCTACTTCAACCCACACTTGAGCACAGGCCTGATGCTCCCTTCCATGGGACATACTCCCTACCACCTGCCTCCATTCTTCCCAGCACAATCCGGCCTCTCTTCTACGTTACCCTCCATTTCTTCATTCTCATTTCTCTCGTACTGGCTCCCTTCATAGCCCAGACTGGGTTGCAGGTGCTGTCCTCCTCCTCCTCCGAGGTGTGAATGAAGCACTTGACTGACCTGCTCACATCTGCATGTGAATGCTTGATCAGCCAAGCACCCCAATCAACCTAGGAGCAGTGTATGCAGGCTCACTCATGGTACCTGCACGCATGCTCCAGGACTCTCCATTATTTATTAAAATTGTGCTTTGACACAGACCTCTTATCACAATCCACAAATAAGATAAAGCGTGGTGCAGATGCTGACCCTTTATCCTGTCACACCTATGAACTCAAAGTCACAACCCGGAGACCACACCCCTTAGAAATGCAGGACACATCCCTAACAACTGTTACACAAAATGGCATCGAATATAGAAAAATCAATAAGTCCTAATAATTCAGCCTTGATCATGACAGCAGTGCTTAAATACTCATGCAGGTAAGGAAAAAATATGCAGAAGCCAAAATTGCAGTTTTCAGCACATTTATTTGATATTTCACAACTTCTTCAGAACGTTAAATAAAATCCTCAAAATCTCCACCACTCTTTCTAAACGTAACAATGATGTATTCACTCATGTTATCTGTTTGCAAATGGTTTAGTTTTTACCTGGAATGAGAGAGCAAACAGTGCAATATCTAAAGATAAAACATATTTCTGCAGATGAAGAGGCAATTCACACAAGTGTGGCACCTGCAATAGGCCTTCCTGCTTCTGCTAAACAAAGTTCCACAGCAGATAAGCAATAGGTGGAAGAAAGTAACAGCTGCTGTGACTTACCATGTTGCAAAACACACTTTTGTGTACTTAACTTGTGTCCTAAAATAATCGTACTATATGTTGTCAGTAGTCTAATAACTACTTTAACTAATAATTCACATCATGCCAGAAGTAACACATCTGCACAGCATAAGCCCTCATCCATTCATTTCATGTGGTATCCATCCTGTACAGAAATGCTACAAATGGACATAAAAAATAGCAACCTTTGTAGTTTTCATTTGTTAAATTTTTCAACGTTTGTGTATCACTTAAGGGGTAAACTGGGCGTCAGAGTGCTCCATGGAAGCTAGCTAGTTCATCTCTCCTGGGATGCCTACTCTTTGCCTGAGTTTTACCTGCATTTTTCTCTAAGAGATAGAGGTTCAAAATAGAGGTGTGTTTATTACACAATACCTCCAAATCAAGCACAAAACACAGTTATATCTTGCTAAGCATCAGACCTGAACATTACCTGGCCAATGATGTAGACTTATCGTCTCCTAGTCTCATAATGGCGTCTCATAAGAAAGCCCTCTCATCAGCAGTGATGACGAGGTGAATCTGTCTTCGGGTCAGTGAAACTGAAACTAATTCTGGTGAATCTGAAAGTGATGCTTGTGTCACTTGGATATGTGCAGTGTACTGTTCATATTATTATTATTATTATTATTATTATTATTATTATTTGTTTCATTATTTATTTTCTACACTTCTTACTTTGTACTTTTAGTGTTTTATGCATTTTTGCGTAACTGTAATGTAATTTTTCAGGCCAAAATTTGCATTGCTTTGTTTTGAGAAAATATGTAACGTTAAGGAGGTTAACAACCTTCTACAAACCCTTTGCAAAAACTCTTGGTGTAATTTATGATAATGCCTTCAAATTTGATAAACAAATTAACTCCATTATGAAAGCTTGTTTCTATCAATTCAGGATATTAGCTAAAGTCAAGCTATTTCTTTCTGTACATGATTTTGAAATACTAGTTCATGTGTTTGTTCTCTTCTTGGCTTGACTATTGCAACTCATTATATGTTAAAGTTTATCAGTCATCCTTTACTCATCTTCAGCCTGTCCAGAATGCTGCTGCCAGGCTTCTAACAGGCACATGAAAACAGAATCATATTACACCAATCTTAACTTCTCTTTACTCACTTTCTGCTCACTACAGCAGCAGTCTCCAACCTTTTTTGCATCCCGGACTACTTTTATGTAAGACAGTTTTCCATGGTCCGGCCATCTGACCCATATAATAAAGCAAAATAAAGTTCTTTGTGTTTTAATGCAGGGTTCTTGGTCTCTATGTTTCTCTGAATGGTTTAGCTCCCTTTTATCTTATTGACCTCTTCACCCTTACTCTCTCCTTTATGATCTCTAAGGTCCACTGACCAGAAGTTATTAGTAGTTCTATACTTAAGCTTAGGAGGGACTGTGCTTTTGCAGTAGCTGCCCCTAAACTTTGGAATAGTCTATCTTTTTATATTAGATCAGCACCAGTGCCACTTTGTAAACTTGTATGTGAGCATTTTGTGAGCATTTTGTGAAAATACAATCACTGGAATTCCAGGTTGCATCCTTCTCCACTAAACTATTAGATCTGGAAGACTGAAATCTAGGAAATAATACCCACATTATTGGTCATAAAAAATAGTGAAGGCAGTGATTCTATTCACTTTTAGAAAAGGCTGTAACCAGTAGTCTTTGAACATTGCCACAGTACTCTAATCTGAGCTGACCTTGATTTTGCATAGAAAGCCACAGTTCTGTTTTATGAGGGCCAACGGATATATTTTTAATCCCGATTTTAGTCCTATTACTGCTAAAGCTTGAAAAGGCAGTTTACTCTGGCTTCCAATTGACCAATGGACACAATTTAAAGTCTTAGCGTTGATTTACAAACCATCGCATGGTTATTCACCAGCGCAACTGAAAAGAAAATAAAACAATTTGGTTAAGTATAAGACTAAAGAAAATGCCTCGACCTATGAATCTGGTATGATGTTTGAGATAGATAGATAGATAGATAGATAGATAGATAGATAGATAGATAGATAGATAGATAGATAGATAGATAGATAGATAGATAGATAGAGAGATTTTTTATTTTTAAAAACAAACTTTATTAAATAAACACAGGAATAAATACAAAAAAACACAGTAAAACTCAAAATCTTAAGTCTTACAAAAAAACACGTACACACTTTCCTAATGATGAATATTCATTTTTAAACCATTACATATTCATAGTGTTCTTGGAGTATATATTTATCTAATCCCTCCCATTGTTTCCACCCTCCAATCCCACTTATTCTCAATTTATCAACCCAATTTATAAAGGAATGAAACACCAAACTCAGAGCACAAATTGCAAATTATCTTCATCACATACACAAAGCACATTATTCACGCACCACATTTCCTTAAACTTTGCTAAATTATTTGTGGACTTATAAAAATTAAAATCCACTAATATCCTACTTTCACATACTTTTCTAAAAAGACAACAACATTTTCATTTCCACTCCCAGTAATCTTGTTTTACGGGTCTTCCATATTGACAGTTTTGCTTGCCCGATAATAAAATTAATTAAGTTCATATTTTCTCTGGTGTGTTTAGTAATTCTAACCCCAAACACAAACACCGTGCCATTATACGGGACCCCCAGCCCTTCTACTATTCTTTCAATTTCACTAAAAAAGGTCTGGAGCCTCTCACAATACATAAAAGCATGAAAGACACTTTCCCTCAGACCACAAAAAGGGCAGCAATCTGAGACCCCCGGACATATAATCGATAAGAAGGAGTTCACCGCTAGTATCCCATGTACCAACCTCCACTGCAGGTCTCCCACCCTACTGGCCAATGGCGGCTTGTACAACGACCTCCAGGCGGGGTTCAGTCCTTGAGGGGCTCCAAGCTTGTCTCTCCAAGGTGTGTCGTGTCTTCGTGTCCTCAGCTGCTCCAGGTTGTTCACCTTCACACAAATCCTGTACAGCTGTTTCCCGCACTGTAGGTAGAGATAACGCCTCTAGAGAACTTAAGGCTAAAACATTAGTCTCACCATCCCTCAGTTCAACAGCCGGAGACACAGTAAGCGTTGGAAAAGGCGTTTCGTCTGTTGGCTTCAATTGTGATGAGAAAATTCCGTGCAGGAGTGTCATGGATTCCCTGTCCATTGATGATTGTACCTGCCACAGAAACTTCTCCATTAGCGGACTGAGTGCACTCCTGTCTCCACTGCTACCACTTGTGCACTTTTCCAAGTGTAATTTTCCCAGTCAATTATGTCCTTTATTGTGGTTATTCCATGTATTATGAAATGATTAATAAAGTTTTCAGAAAGTCCTGTAGCAGTGCCAACAGCAGGATTGTAGAACAGTGGTTCATGAAGGACCCAAAATGTGGAGAGGTCATCACAGTCCTTTTTTATCAACAGCAGTTGCCACGCTGCTAAAAGGCTTTTATAAAACTCTGGCACCTGTAAAGTCTTGATCTTATCTAAGTGGCACAGCAGTAAACTTTTCCCAAGTCCCATATGCCTGGCCTGTTTAAAGAAGAGTACGGCTAAGTTCATCCACTGGCTCTGCTCGACAGGATACAGCAGGTTTTGAATGGTCTGAAGGAAAGCAGCAATCCTGCTGGTAATGTCAATAAGTCCTTGTCCGCCTTCATCCAATGGTAAAATAGAACGCCCTTCTGTATCCAATGGGTACCAGTCCAAAAGAAATCCATGATTGCCTCCTGTATCTGCTGAACAAGTAAAGGTGGAGGTTGCAGACAAATACACTTGTGCCACAGGCTGGAGGTCACCAGGTTATTAATGACCAGCATCCGTCCTCTATAGGATAACTGAGGGAGTATCCACTTCCACTTGGCAAGCCGAGCTGTAACCTTGTCCAACAGACCCTCCCAGTTCTTTTGGATGTAGTGGTCATCTCCAAGATGGACTCCCAGGTACAGGAAGCCTCCAGTTGTCCACTGCAGACCTCCTTCCAGTCGAGGAGGACTACATCCTGTCCAGTTCCCACCAGCACTGCACTACTTTTGTTCCAATTCACTTTAGCCGAAGATGCTTTGCTGTAATTCCTCAGACATCAGTTAATTTGTCCAAATCCTTCTGGCTTGTGATGACTACAGCAAGATCATCTGCATAAGCAGTGACTTTCACAGGGTCCATGTTGCAGTTGGGGATGGAGAGACCAGTCAGCACCTTCCTCAGGTGCACCAGGAAAGGCTCCAGCGCCAGAGCATATAACATGCCGGACAAAGAACAGCCCTGTCTGACTCCTCTTCTGACACTGAAAGGGCACACAAGCCACCATTGACCTTTATGATACCAGAAATGTCACTATAAAGTAAGCGAATATATTTAATAAAAGACCCCCAAACCCAAACGCCTTCATGGCATTCCATAAAATGAGTGACTGACCCTGTCAAAAGCTTTTTCCTGGTCAAGAAAAATAAGACCAGTCTGAAAACCAAACAGTTCTGCAGCAGCCAAAATGTCCCAATTAAAAAATGTTATTAAAGATGGACCTGCCAGCCACGCAGTAATTCTGATCAGGATGCACCACTCTCCCTAAAACTTGGACCATCCTGTTGGCTAAGGCTTTAGAGAGAAATTTATAATCAGCAGCATAAGAGAGACACAGGCCGCCAGTTCTTAATGAGACACAAGTCTCCTTCTTCGGCAGCAGCGTGATCACGGCTCTACGGCAGCTCTGTGGTAACAAGCCAGTTTAAAACTCCACGAACACTTCCAATAAGTCCAGGCCGATGACATCCCAGAACTCTTTATAAAACTCCACTGGTATTCCATCGATTCCGGGACCTTCCCTGTTTTCAGCTGTCCCAGGGCTGTGGTGAGTTCTGCAAAGGTCACCTCTCTAGCTAGTGCCACATCTGCATTGGGCAGCTGCGTAAGTCCTGCAAAAGGCCTGTTGGTCTTCACTGCCACCATCTCCATCTGCAGCAAACAGAAGTTCATAAAATTCGGACCACCTGCCTTATTTCACTGGGCTCTTGTGTCTCTCTGCCATCGGGTGTTCTTATGCAATGTAAGATTTTACTCTGCGAGTTTTTTTTCTCTAAACCAAAAAGTATTGAGTTGGTGCATCCATCTCAGTCAGTCGTTGAAAACGGGCCCTCACTAAAGCCCCCTGAGCTCTGGTCTCAAGCAGGTGGCCAACCCCAGTTTAGCAGAAGTCAGGCTCGCCTGAAGCTGCTCATTTGGACCCTTCTCTAGAAGCTGTTGAAATTCAGCTATTTTAATTTCTAAAGCTGCCATTTCTGACCGCAATACTTGGGTGACATTTCTGGTATACTCCTGACACAAGGCCCGGATGTGACTCTTCCCAACCTCCCACCACTGTTGTAAGCTGGTGAACTCCTTCTTCATAGCCTTCCAGCCTCCCCAGAAATGAACAAATAACTCTTTAAAGTTCTGATCTTTAAGGAGGAGTGTGTTAAAATGCCAGTATGGACTACGGGTTCTGTAAGTGTTACAAATAAGTGTACAACACACCAAACTGTGATCAGAGAATCCAGTAGGCACAATAGAGCACACCTTAAATAAACCTAACAGGTGCTTAAAACTATAAAATGATCGAGTCTGCCATTGAGATCGTATTTCCACTCGTCCTCCCCCAGGTGTATTGCCGACAGGCCCCATTTTTTGCCCTCCATACATCTTCCAGCCCAAAGTCCTTAATTATTTTACCTAAAGCTCGTGCTGAGTGAGGGTGCGGTTCCAGCCCATTATTTCTGTCCATTCTGGTATCAAGTGTACAATTAAAATCCCTCCTAACACCACCACTTCTTCAGGGTCACACTTGGATAAAAGATCTCCTAACTTGTTAAAAAAGTGGAGCCTCTCCTCACCCTCATTCGGGCATACATTAATGAAAGTGACGACACTGCCTTGAAGTTTCACCGTCACTTTTAGGAGTCTCCCTTTCACCAGCTCCTCAATACTGCAGACTTCTACTTGAAGTCCTCCAAGAAATAAAATGGCCACTCCAGCACTAACATTTGTCCCATTACTAAAAAAATGTCCCCTTCCAATCCTGCTCCACTCCCACTGATTTTGCTCATCAATGTGGGTTTCTTGTAGAAAGGTGACATTCAAGTTTTTGTCTGATAAAATCAAACAATTGCGAACCTCTTATCTGGACTTCTCCCACCGTTAATATTTAGGGTTCCTATGTGTACACTTGCCATGGTAACAGAATAGATAGATGAACACACAATAAAACACAGGGACCACCACAAAGACTGTGGAGTAGATTTAACAGGGGGCTTAGCCATTAGGTGGTGTTTAGATTGGACTGTTTTCTCAGTTTACTTGTTAAATTCTTTAGCCTCACTAGTTCTTTAACATCAAACATTGCGGAGGCTGCTTTGTCTCGTCGCAACCCGCGGACAGACGATAGAAAGAGGTCAATGTCAGGGAAAAATTCGGCCACATCCACCCCCTTTTTTCCGGCGGTATTCACCAAAAACTCTTTCACACTTTGAGCGCTGTAACCCCCCCTGGCTTTTAACTCTGGGGGCTCCGAGGCAGCAGACCCATCGGAGATATTACCGTCGTCGTTTCTTCCCCGACACTCCCGCATTTGAGACGTTATCGGCCGTCTCCGCGAAGACGGAAAATCCTCCTGACAAGGACCATAGGGGGATCCTCTCCAACGACCCCGAGCCCTGACTTAAAACAATTTTCTTTCGTGCCCGATCTTCTCTTTCTCCTTGCCTTTTTGAGCAGGACGTTTAAATTCATTTTTCCTCTGTCTCGTTGCTGCCTCCCTCGTCCATATCAATGTCTCCCCACACACTTTCTGCTGCAGCCGCTGTTTGATCTACCGTTTCACTACCGCCTTCATTCGGCTCATCTCTGGGAGGCACTTGATTCTCCTGCCCTTCAGCTCTAGTAGCATTTTTATTCTTATCACCTTGCGCCTCTGCGCCATCAGCCACAATTTCGTGATCTACCACTTTCTGCCCCTCTATTTCTGTATTTGTACGGCTAGTTTTCTTGTTCCCGTGGTGTCTCTCAGGACACTGTTTAATTAAATGAGCTTCACTCCCGCACCCAAAACATTTCATTTCGTTAGAAGTGACGAAAATCACATAATCGAAACCGTCCACTCTAAACTGCATTGCCACATTTAATTCATCATCCATTCTATTTAAAACCATAAAACTTGTCTCCTAAATGACAAGACATGTTTTAAATCAGGCGATTTACAACCTAAAGGAATGTGCCGAATTTTCGATACCAGACGCCCATGCCGCTCCAACTCTTTCGCTATAGTTTCATTTTTGAGAAAGGCGCGCATTCGAAATTGTTACTCTACGGGACGGGACGGCTAAAGGGGAAACCTGTACAAAGGAGCCATTAATAACGACCCCCTTCTCAACTACTGTGGGAACTAAATCCACAGAGCTCAAAAACCACGATATTCCCGCTCATTCGTGAAGCTGACTTAATATTGTCACATCCGACCACTTCGCCTACCTCCAAAACCCCCGCCTCTAAAGGAACAAACTCCTCCGATATAAATTTAATCCCATGGCGGCGGCTCAAACGCTCAAGATTAGCAGCCATTGCGGCTGCCGTGGCCTAAGCCACTCAGTACAAAAACAAGTGTAGCTGTTTTCACCAAAGAAAAGATAGAAATAAGAAACTAGAAGAAAGAAGAAATCACCACACTCACCTCACAGCGTCCACCACCAGTTCCACTCGCTCACACTCGAGACAACCTCCCAGCATGCACAGCGACAGCAAAACAGGAAGTAGATAGATAGATAGATGAATGATTCATTGGCAGCAGAGGATATTCAGCATTGTTTATAATGGCACTTAGTTTTGTATTCATTCTCTCCTTTGCTATGATCTCCAAGAGGTCCAGACTTTGTCCCATAACTGTCCCTGCCTTTTTATTTAGCTTGTTGATTCAGTGGGCCTCTTTTGAAGTGATGTTACCAGCCCAGCACACCACCGCACTGGCCATCACAGAGCTGTAGAAGATGTTAAGGATGTCACTAGCCCCATTAAAGGAACACAGTCTCCAAAGGAAAGAGAGTATGTAATGTAATTCATCTGTGTTCCAAGAATAGTCCAGTCCGTCATTAATGTGGACTTCCAAGTAGTTGTAGCAGTGTACCATCTCTCCATCGACTTCCTGAAAAGTGACTGGACACAGAGACTCTTTGGTGCAGTAAAATAACCAATTTTCTGGTTTTGCTGATGTTAAGATGCAGACAATTCTTAAAATCCTCCAGCTGATTGCTCTCCTCTGTCTCACCCCCCCTTTATCAATACACCCCATAAATGCAGAATCATCTGTGAATTTCTGCAAATGCCATGACTTGGTGTTATATTTGTAGTCTGAGGTGTACAGGGTGAAGAGAAACGTAAACAGGACTGTTTCTTGTGGTGCTCCAGTGTTACTCATACAGTTCTTGAGTCTCACAAACTGCGGTCTGCCTGACTGATATTCAGTTTTCCAGGACACCATAGCCTCATCTAAATGTATATATCTGAGTTTACCCCTAAACAGGTGTAACTGTGTCTTTTCCAGATTTCCAAAATCAAGCAGCTACTGCACAGGCAAAGTAGGATCCAGCCAAATATTCAACAAAAGAAATTACTAAGTCAAATAACGTTTGTTTTAAAAATTTGGTAAAATTTTAAAAAGGGACAGATCACAAAAATTCAGAAAAAAATAGTATTACACATGAAGAACAAAAAGGAAAAATGTTTTTTTCTACAATCTTAGCTTACTTTCTATACTTAAAGGTAGTGTTATTTCTCAGTGGCACATTGACATAGGGTTCACTTAGTACATTCAGTACATTTTATACGTACGGTTTGAAACAGTTTGTCCTTCATGCCTTATCAACTGCAAGACAGATCATAAAATGAACTACTCTCTAGTTTTCTTAGACAAGAAATAATTAGAATATTCCGTTTGCAATGTGGGAATTATAACAGAACCTCCCATAGACTATGCACTAATATATAGGCAAACATTTTAACATAACCAAACTAACTAACAAATACCTCT
Source organism: Polypterus senegalus (assembly GCF_016835505.1). Taxonomy (NCBI): domain Eukaryota; kingdom Metazoa; phylum Chordata; class Cladistia; order Polypteriformes; family Polypteridae; genus Polypterus; species Polypterus senegalus. Next base: position 11,966 of record NW_024384019.1, read on the forward strand.
TACTAAAGGGATAGCTAGATGGTATTGAAGGCACTGGAGAAATCAAAAAGTATAATCCTCATAGTCCTTGGGTCTTACAAATTGCAGTCTGTTTGACAGTACGTGTTTATAATGCAAATAGTCACAGAGATTGCAAAACAGCATCAGTCATTGATTTACAGTTTGGGGGAATAAGTATTTGATCCCCTGCTGAATCTTGCAGCACCTGCAAGCTCCCCCTGCTCAAGAAGACACATGTAGAGACCAGTCTTAAGTTTGCCAGTGAACCTCTGAATTATCACGGGCCTGTGGTCCCAGTTTCTTGAACAGGGGGATCTTGCGGGAGCTGCAAGATTTCAATTCATTACAGCATAATGTGTTACCAATGGTGTTTTTGGTGACCGTGATCCCAAATACCTTCAGATCATTAACAAGCTCCTTCCGTGTAGTTTTGGTGCTGATCCCTCACCTTTCTCACCCCATGAGGCAAGACTTTCCATGGAGCTCCAGACCAAGGGTGATTGATAGTCAATTTATATTTATCTTCCATTTCCAAATAATTGCACCAACAGTTGTCACCTTTTCACCAGACTTCTTGCATATGGTCTTGTAGCCCATTCCAGCCTTGTGCAGGTCTTGCCCCTGATGTCCTCTGACATCTCTTTGGTCTTTCCCATGGTGGTGGAGAGGCTGGAATGGAAGAAATTGATTCTGTGGACAGGTGTGCTTTATACACATAACGAGTTGAGATCAGCAGTATCAGTAATTGATCGATTGATTTATTGATTGATTGTAATCTGTGTGCCCAGCCAATCTTTGGGAGCCAGAATTCTGGCTAGGTTGTAGGGGATCAAATACTTATTTCTCTCAATGACATGCAAAACAATGTATATATTTTATGCAATGTATTTTTTTCTGTTTTTTTGGTTATTATTCTGTCTCTCTACAATTAAACCATACCATAAAAATTAGAGACTGTTCATTTCTTTGTAAGTGAGCAAACTTACAAATTCAGCAGGTGATCAAATACTTATTTCCCCCACTGCAGCTCTGGCTAAAGATGGATGAACGTACAGCTATGCTAAAATTCAACCAAAAATTTCACAGCACATTTTCATAGGATTCTAGATTTTTCTTTATTTTATTATACACTAGCAAAATACCCGTGCTTCACAGTGGAGAAGTAGTGTGTTAAAGAAGTTATGAAAAAGAAAAGGAAACATTTTGAAAATAACGTAACATGATTGTCAAAGTAATTGTTTTGTGTATTTGGCTGGAGTGTCACAAAGTTGTTTTCATCTAGCTGCATCAGAAAATGTACCACGACGTCTGACACGCCTCCTTTTTACTGTTTTCTCACTGCTTGGAGTGCTGCTGTTATAATCGGTTTGAGTCTATATACATATATACATATATATACACATACATATCTTCATATATATATACACATACCTATCTACATCATATATACACACACATACATACATACACACACACAAATTATATATATGTGTGTGTGTGTGTGTATGTATGTATTTATGTATGTGTGTGCATATATATATAATGTATATAGGTGTGTGTGTGTGTATATATATATATATATATATATATATATATATATATATATACACATACATACAAACATACACACAGGCATATATATGTGTATATATATGTATGTGTCTATATGTGTGTGTATAGCTTTGGTCACTGAGTGCAAGGGAAAAAAAATAAAATGTAGTTTATAAGTTATTCAACAGTAAAACATTAACGTTTTAATAAGTAAAGCTACATTGAGCACTACTGAAGTGGTTTCGGGTAAACTACATTTTAAAGACGGTGTAACACGACAGGTAAGTAGTACTAACAGCAGCTAAAATGTATATGGATCATCTCTCGGTAGTAGTTCCCATTTTGAAAGGCGTTACACGACGGCTGTGGTATAGAAATTACATTTTCTATGTGAACGTCCAAAGTTCTGCCTGTGGTAATGTGCCTTACTGGCATTACCAGCAATTAAAGAAAATTAGTTTTGTGTCCTCTGCAGTGTTAAGAGAGAAAGGCTTTGGTTTGGGATAAAAAGAAAAAAGGTGTAAAGAAATGAAAGTTGCCTTTTTCTTTTATATAGTGCAGAGAGAGGTCTTCGCTGACGATTTTGTAAGTAGTGCCTGGAGGATTCAGAGTGTGGAAAAACTCTAGAGACAGTGTGTGTATTAACTTGTGGATTTTTCTGTGAGAATTTGGTAACAGCGTGACAAAGTTGCTTCCGCAAGACTGCGTTAGCTGTGGAGCTCAGCTCAGAGCGAAATGAGGTGAATGGGAGGGGAGATGATGACGTGTCTCTCCCACCCGCCTTAACTGTCAATCCCCCACAAACACAGTCTCTCGGAATTTGCATATGCACAGCCCTTCACCAGCAATTTTAACTTAGTTACAAAGTGATCAAAACTCTCGTTTATACCCTGCGTCCTCTCATTAAACTTGTATCCCGCATTACCTGTGGGCATGTGAAACGCCAGCGGTAGCCTGTCTATGAACTTAATTTAAACTTACAGTTTACACCGTGCTTTGTTTCCGCAGTAGCTGCACTTATGAATATGGTTGTATGTGTTACTCGCTCGGTTCTTATTGTTTCGCTGCCTTCTCAATTGTACAGTATAATGCATGTTTTCTTCAGCGCTTTTTGGAGCTCTTCCTTATTTTCTACATACTGCATTGACAGTCAGTTCACGTGATTACGTGGGAGGTGTGATGATGTCACATGAAACTCCGCCCCCCACGGCCATCGAGCTCAACTCCATTACAGTATATGGAGAAAAATAGGTTCCAGTTATGACCGTTATGCATGGAATTTCGAAATGAAACCTGCCCAACTTTTGTAAGTAAGCTGTAAGGAATGAGCCTGCCAAATGTCAGCCTTCCACCTACACGGGAAGTTGGAGAATTATTGATGAGTCAGTCAGTCAGTCAGTCAGTGAGGGCTTTGCCTTTTATTAGTATAGATATACAACAGGAGATCCTCTTTTTCTTGTCAAAGTGTGCAATATGGTTCATGAGAGCTATAATAAGTTGAGACCAGGACAAACTTGTGCATTTTAGCTTTTGTTTCTCAACTTAACCACTTGTTCCTCATCATGAGGTTTCTAAATTAAAGTTAATTCCTTTTGCAGACAAATGGAGAAATGTTTCATAAGTATGCTTTGTGAACTTGCAGCTTTCACTGTCAAATACAGAAGCACTGTAGTATTTTGTTTTGTCATCTATAGATTCTGTGGATGGTGACTGAAAGTATAAGTACAGGACAAGTCTGAAACTCAAACTTTGTACAGGTGTTACCAAATAACAACAACAAAAAAAAACTAACAACATCAGACAAGACATAAAACTATTTCTTACTGACTTGAAGGTGACTGATGATATAATTCTAGAGAAGATAACTAAACTACCAGGGAGGAAGCAGAGAGAACAAAGCGTCTTCACACTCAAAGTAAACATAGGTCAGTCTCTGTAAATTCAGCACAACAAAAGGGCAGTTCACAGGCTGATCAGACTGAACTGAGTCAAGCAAACGATAGAATGCAAGTTGACAGGGCAGCTATAAAGCTCGAGTGTCCAAACTAACAAAACAATTAGACAAGATTGTGAACCATCATGATAATGATAATTTGAATGTTGCCTGTGCACATCAAGCTCATAATACAACCATTGAGCAGCTGACAGTTCAAGTGTCTATGCTAGAAAAAAAATTTGAAAAGATCACAAAGCATACTAGTAACAGTACTCGGACAGATGTCCTCGTACTGCCACAAGTGAGCTCTCAGGTCTCAAGAGGTAGTCCTAAAAGAAGATGTCAAGAATGTGCCCAGCAGGAAAAGGAACGGTGTACTCACTGCTTTCGCTGTGGTCAAATGGGATACAGAGCTGTTGGCTGTACTAAGAGACAAGAATCAAGAAACTGGGGAAGGTCACTGGAGAGGGGACAACCAGTGAACTGCAGGAGTAACAGGTCCCCCCAAACTGAGGCTCCCACAATGCAAAACACGTATCTACTGCCACCTAAAACAAAACGTGCTGCCTAACTAATTGGGAGTCACTGCATGGTTATGTGTGTTATCAATGGGATTCAAACACAAATGCTGTTAGACACAGGAGCACAGGTTAGCATAGTGGGGAGAGATTGGGTAAGGAAGACAATGCCTGATATTAAGATTCAGTCACTTGAGAGTTTATTAACAGGAAGCCCACTCTGTATTACTGCAGCCAATGGCACTGAGATTCCATTTGAAGGGTGGGTTGAGGTGTCACTTCAAATACTGAGCTCCAGGCATGGGCAGGTAGCCATTGATGTTCCTTTGTTAGAAAGTCAAAGTCATGTTAACTGTCCGCTGTTAGGTTTCAATGTTATAGAGGAACTGATCCTAGAGAACTGTGACCAGACCGATACCACCATTCTTAGTGCGCTGCTGAGTGAGGCATTACACCTGAAAGGTGACACAGCAGATAATATCATCTCTGCAGTAGGAGTAAAACCTGGGGAGGCAATATCACCAGATATTTCAGTAAGGAAGGGGAAAAAGGGGCTTGTTATACCAGCTGGTGAAATATGTCAAGTGAGATGTAAAATTAGGGCTTTGCCTAGAGGAGGCACAATGTCTTTTGAGCCACTAGTAGAGAATAATTGCCTAGAGGGCATTGAACTGCTGCCTGCCATTGTTTACAGTCCAACTGGTACTTCAAAACTAATTATCAAACCCCTCCAAAATTACTTCTTACATGATATCTACCTTCCTAGTGGAACAATATTAGGCACTCTAGAAGAAATTATTGATATCTGGCCAGTCCTTCCCCTGCCATCTGACCCAGTAACACTCAGCCAGCTAATTGATGGCCAAGTCAATGCTACACACACAGAGTACAGTAGAGTTAAACAGGAAAGCAACAAATACAAGGTTACTGCTAGAGAGAAATGGAACCCACCAGTAGATTTTTCCCATTCAAAAGAGGAAGAACAAGAGGTAGTCAAGCGCATGTTATATGAAGAATCGGATGTATTTTCACGTGAAGATGGTGAAATTGGTTGCATTCCAGATTTGAAGCTAAAAATCCACTTGAAGGATGATAGTCCTGTGCAGAAAAGGTACAATGCTATTCCAAAGCCCTTATACCAAGAGGTGAAGGAATACATCCAGATAAAGTTGGATAAAGAAGTCCACTTCGTCTTACTCTTCTCCAGTTGTCTTTTTCAGGAAAAAGGACTTAAGTTTGTGTCTTTGTGTGGACTTTAGAGAGCTAAACCGTTAAACCATCCCTGACAGACACCCCCTGCTACGCATTCAAGATCTACTGGATAACCTTGGGGGCTACTCATGGTTTTCAATCCTGGATCAAGGAAGAACATACCATCAAGGGTTCATGGATGAGGACTCAAGATCTGTCACTGCCTTCAGTACCCCATGGGGGCCATATGAGTGGGTACACATTCCTTTTGGGATGAGCAGCGCTCCTGCAGCATTTCAAACATGCATGGAAGGGGTACTGGAGCAATTGAGAGATGAATGTTGCACCCCATATTTGGATGATGTACTTTGCTTTTCCAAAACATTTCATGACCATGTGGAAAACTTGAGACGGGTACTGTCTCGAATGAGAGAGCACGGAATAAAATTACGACCAGAGAAATGTGAATAATTCAGACAACAAATCCGGTACATAGGTCGTCTAGTGTCTGAAGAGGGGGTGCAGATTGACCCTAAGGATTTGGAAGCAGTCCGACAGTTAATGGAAAAGGAACCCACAACAGTTGGAGAAGTCAGATCATTGCTGGGCTTCCTTAGTTATTACCGCTCCTTCATACAGGACTTTTCCAGGTTGGCAAAACCTTTGTTTAAACTTTTAAATGGTACTATTGGAAATACTGGAAACTCCAGCCTGGCAACTACAGCAAGAGGGAGGATAAAATCCAATGTACAGCTGCCTTCAAGGACACCAGTTCAATGGAATAATGAACATCGTACAATCATTTCTAAATTTGTGGATATACTCACCAACCCACCCATACTTGCTTTTCCAAATTTTGAATTGCCCTTTGTTTTACACACTGATGCCTCAATGAAGGACTAGGAGCAGTACTTTACCAACAGCAGGATGGTAAACTACGTGTAATTGGCTACGGATCAAGAACACTCACCCCAGCTGAGATAAATTACCATCTCCACTCTGGCAAGTTAGAATTTTTGGCCCTGAAGTGGGCAATCTGTGAAAAATTTAGAGACTATCTATATTATGCACCCATCTTCACTGTATATACTGACAATAACCCTCTGACATATGTTCTGAGTACAGCAAAACTGAATGTAGTGGGTCATCGCTGGGTTGGAGAATTAGCAGACTTTAACTTTGACATCAAATACCGCCCTGGGAAAGCAAATACAGATACTGATACACTGTCCCGCTTCCCTGTGGACTTACAGGCCACTATCACTGAGTATAATGAAACAATATCTCCAGAAGTCATCTCAGCTGTCTGGCAGGGAGACAAAGCAGCTAAAGATAAAGAAGTCCCATGGGTGGCCGCTCTGCAGTTCACCTCAATGGATGACGGTGTGTTACCAGGAAGTGCCGATACAGTCACACTAAATGATATTAGTGTCGCACAGCAAGAAGATGCTACCATCAGTGAAATGATTAACCTCAAAAGCAAAGGATGGGGTCCAAATAAGAAGGACAAGGAACAAATGGGAATTGAAACAAAGAGACTGATACATGAATGGAACAAACTCACCATTGACAAGAGAGTACTGTACAAGCAAGTAGGAAAAAGAAAGCAACTTGTTTTGCCACATAAGCTGAAACCAGTTGTCCTTAAAAGCCTCCATGATGATATGGAGCATATCGGATCTCACAAGGTGATTCATCTCGCCAGAGAAAGATTTTTTTGGCCTTACATGCGACGAGAGATTGAAGATTATGTACGTAATTCGAAAATGCGCCTGCATCAAGCAGAAGCACCCTAGTAACCCAGACAGAGCAACTATGGGCTCTATTACTACGAGCGAACCTTTTGAACTGCTCTTTGTGGACTTTCTGCATCTTGAGCCAAGTAAAGGAGGTTATGAATATGTTCTGGTCCTGATGGATCACTTCACTCGCTTTGCACAAGCATATGCCACCAAAAATAAATCTGGAAAAAATGCAGCTGAGAAGATTGTCCAAGACATTATCCCCTGTTTTGACTACCCTGCAAAGCTGCACCATGACCAGGGGTGTGAGTTTAAAAATAACTTATTTGAGAGGCTCCAATAACTATCTGGAATAGCTTACTCCCGCAATCCAGAATCCGGAATCCAGTAGAACAATTCAATCGAACTCTTCAGATGCTCTGAACCTTGGAAGAAGAGAAAAAGTCAAAGTGGAAAGATTATCCATCCATCCATTTTCTAACCCGCTGAATCCGAATACAGGGTCACGGGGGTCTGCCGGAGCCAATCCCAGCCAACACAGGGCACAAAGCAGGAACCAATCCTGGGCAGGGTGCCAACCCACCACAGGACACACACAAATACACCCACACACCAAGCACACACTAGGGCCAATTTAGAATCGACAATTCACCTAACCTGCACGTCTTTGGATTGTGGGAGGAAACCCACACAGATACAGGGAGAACATGCAAACTCCACGCAGGGAGGACCCGGGAAGCAAACCCGGGTCTCCTAACTGCGAGGCAGCAGCGCTACCACTGCGCCACCGTGCCGCCCGTGGAAAGATTACCTATCACAAATTGTGCATGCATACAATTGTACAAGACACGAATCAACTGACTATTCACCATTTTTTCTCTTGTATGGCAGAGCTCAAGATTACCTAGCAATTTGTTGTTTAATCTTACAACTGACAATGAGGAAACAGACAGCCAGGACTTTGTGCAAAAATGGGCAACCAAGATGAAAGAAGCTTACCAGATTGCTGCAGATAACAGTCGGAAAGCATCGGCCAAGGGTAAGCAGTATTATGACCGTATAGTGAGGGGTGCTATTTTTCAACCAGGTGACAGAGTCTTAGTCAGAAACCTATCTGAGAGAGGAGGCTCAGGAAAACTCCATGACTACTGGAAAAAAGAGGTATGTCATATTGTGGAGAGAATTAAAGACAGCCCAGTGTACAAGGTACAGCCAGAAGTTAGTAGCAGAACACCCCGGATACTACACCGCAACCTCCTGCTGCCTGTCAATGACTTACCTCTTGAAAAAGACACTAAATTGAACACAGTGAAAAGGAAAATGCAAAGACCAGCAAGAACAAATAGTGAGACACCAGACTCAGCGTCTGATAACTCCAATGAGGAAGCAGAAACCTCATATGGCCTCTGTCGCTTGCCATGCTTTCCTGCACATGTCAGATCTGAGGTCATAGAATCTGAGTCACACTCCAGGCTCAGAGCCAAGGCCCAAGAGTTCTACCCTGAACCACGACAACCTGACAGAAATCCTTCGCAAGGAACATCAAGAGAACAAGGATTGGAAATTGAGACAAGTGTTGCTGAACTCCAGTTGGGGAACATTGATGAAGCAGTGGAACCCACAAATGGTCAAGAAGACCTAGCACCAGAACACCAGAGTGACAGAGACGGGGACACTTTAAAAAGATTGGCTCACACTGTCAGACCCAGAGAAGTATTCACATACCACAGACTGGGGCAGCCATCATACCAGCCTTGGAATCCTGGTGTCCATGCAGCTATACAGAATCCTATGTATCTGTTACCAAACCACACAATAGTGTATCCAACATACCCAGGATTTGATTATTACCTAAGACCATTGGTTGAGACACAATAGCCTTTACAGCAAGATGTCAGGAGATATCTCAAAAAAAGCAGGGGAGAGTGTAATGGGCTAGAATTCAGTATTGTAAAGAAAATGACATTTCTGTGTGTTGCTTAGTGTAATGGGCTATAAACTAGTGTTTTAAAGAAAAGGCAGAAAATTCTGCTCCAGGTTATTGTTGATGGTTATCTATCACCTGCTTTGATTAAGAATCTCATCCACACTCAATGTGGTGATAACAGAACTGTCTGCTACCTCTGGCCACAATACCATTGTTGTCAAAGTAAATGTGTTTACACTATTTGTTCTAGAGGAGGAAATTTGGCTTGCACCATTGTTTTACTCATTCGCATGTTGATCTATGCAGAAACTGAAGCATATATATATTTCTGGTAAAAAGAGAATAAAAAAAAAAGAACAGAGAAGTATGGTCTGAGACTTGGGACTTCTACCTGTTTCTTTTATGCTTTGCACCATATCGCTGTGGCTACGCCCTGAAGCTACAGTGGATTGTACCTGGCCCAGGTTCCCCTAGAATGTGAGGCCTGTAACAATGACATGAAAAATGTTTCCAAGCATAGCTGTGGTTATAAATATTTGTTGTTCTGCATAGATGTACTTTCTAAATATGGCCGCTGAAGAACAAATTGGGCAAAGATGTGGCAAGAGTGTTTCAAGACATTCCAAGCAGTTGCAGAACTCCAAAGAAACTCTAGACTGATAACGGAAAGAGTGTTTCAACCAAGATTTTAAAAAAGCTGTTAAAGAAGAATGGAATAAAACATTTCATCACAGAAAATGACTTAAACGCCTACAGTGGTGGAGAGATTTAGCTAAAAACTAAAATATAGAAATATTTCAGCGCATATAATACGAGAACCTACAGTATATCAATAGATAGATAGATAGATAGATAGATAGATAGATAGATACTTTATTAATCCCAAGGGGAAATTCACATTGCCAAATCAAATCAAATTGCCAGATCTAGTATATTCTTACAACAAAAGTTATCATACAAGTATAAAAAAAATTTTTTTAATAATGTAAACACATTATATTCCTGGAAAATTTTCAAAAACTTATATGACGTCACTATCTCCCCTGGTCCTCTGGTGTTTAAGTTCAAAGTAGGAGATACAGTTAAAGTTTCTTAAACCAGACATCCTTTTGCAAAAGGTTACAAACAAACATTTTCAGATGAAATCTTTACAGTCTCTGAGCTTGTACCTAGGTCATCGGCTGTATACAAACTGAAAAATAACGATGGTTAAGAGAACATAGGTTCCTTTTATGATGAGGAATTGCAAAAAATTTAAGTTGAATCCATAGACATTTACAGGACCTGAAGATGCGAATGTTACAAAGTAAACATAACGGCGGCCTCTCTGTTTGTGAAAAAAGTAAAAATTTCACCAGCCTTGAAATTAGGGCATGCTTATAACCTTACATCAGCCAATGCTACATATCCTGTGAAAAGGGTGAACATGATTTGTTTTTAGCATGTCAGCAGGTATCCTAGTATGCAATCAGAAAAACCTGTTTCTGGTCAACTACCAAAGTATGTGGTGATTGGCATTATGAATAATGAAGCTTTTTCAGGTTTTTATACAAGGAATCCGTTCAAAATTAAAAGAAATAATGATATAAAGTTCCTGGCTCTGTACTTGGATGGTGAATAGATTCCTGCCAAAGCTTTTCAACCAGACTTTGAATGGCAACAGTGCAACAGAATACTATAACTTTGTGTTGGCTACTGGAAATCGTTTGAAGGATTAAGCTCTGACTATCAACCTTTCAGCATTTTGCAAGGATATAATCTTTTTTGTACGTATTCTGTCTCTAGGTATGTCAGAGGACTTCTGCCTCATGGGGAGGCAAAACAGGGGTGGGGGAGGCAAAACAGGGGTGGGGACTGGGGGCGGGAAACAACAAGTTATATCTAATCTATCCTTTTAATCTTTATAATTATAATTACCAATGTAACAATAGACTGCATGGCAATAATACCTGGGAAATTAGAAATTAAGGTCAAAGCTGTCTCACTACAAAATGACATCAAAAATTCAGTTAACTTTGTGAGCTGGAATGTTAAAGGCCTGAATCATGAATTAAAAAGAAAGAAAGTATTCTCTCACCTAACAGGTCTAAACACTAAAATAGTATTTTTATAGGAGACCCACTTATTAAGCAAAGATCAGTTCCGGCTGCAAAAAGACTGGACTGGCCAAATGTTCCATTCCAGCTTTACAAAAAAAAACTAGAGGTGTGGGAATTCTTATACATATAACAGTCTCATTTGTAGTATCAGATGTTGTATCTGATCCTGAAGGGAGATATGTGAAGGTCATGGGTAATTTATTTAATTGTAAAGTGATTTTGATAAATGTTTATGCACCAAATGTGGATGATAGGGAATTCATCCAAAATGTATTTACATCCATTCCCAATGTGAACACTCATAAAAGTATGGCTGGGGATTTTAATTGTGTTTTAAATCCACTCTTAGATAGGTCTCCTGTCACAGGGGTGATGACATCTAACACTGCAAAGACAATTACACGGTTTGTAACTGACCACAACTTATCAGACCTTTGGAGATTTCTAAATCCAAACTCAACCCAAACTCAAGAACATATTCCTTCCACTCACCAGTGCATCACTGCTACTTAAGAACTGATTATTTCTTTGTGGATAACCGCTTCTTGCCTACGATTGTTGTAAAGGTGAAGTTGTTAGGCATTGAAAGTGGCGAGTAGAAAAGTGTAAAGGATCTGGATTGCTGCTTTCTCCTGACGCTGTAATGAATTGGCGGTATAATAGAACGGGATTCTTTTATTTTTTCTTTTTGTCCTTCTGTTAAAATAGTGAATGACCCAGATGCAGGTGATGGGATTGACAAGACAAATTATCATGTGGGACCACCCCCTTCTCCTTCCCCCTTTGTTTCCAGGGGAGTATATTTACATAGACACACAGACCATGTAAACAGGACAACACTACGAAAGACGGACTTAGCACAAAATACATTTAGGATGACGTTAATCATGTAGCATTGCTACAAGTTGATGATTTATGCACAAGTATATTCAAAGAGAATTATCAGCATATATGAAAATGAGCATATATCCTAGTGCACTTTAGTATAGTAAGGGTTAAATCACAAAAAGTCCCGTGCCTGTATATTTTTTATTTTTCCTAGCAAGTTGAAAATCACCAATATTTCATAAGTCAAGGTCAGGTATACAGAGAGGAGCTGACAGGCACAAACCCAACCGATTTTACGTGGTAAAAGTGAGCTGAGGACTGGAAATAATGGTGGCAGGAACAGGACGGGTGCAAGGTGGAAAGAGAGCCTGTCAAGTGGACATAATGGATACAACAAATTACTACACTCATTCAATAGTTAACTCAAATAAAAGAATAAAACATATATAAAATAATACAGATATCAAATAGTATAAGCTGAGCAAGTATTTACAAATCGACAAATAGCACAGTTACCAATTATATGTTGTAAACACAGTTAGGAATAACTGTATGCATGTTTATTTAGGACTTGAATAAATTGAGAAAAGAAGCTTCAGAAATGGTGTATAGTTTTTGTCACAATAGACCTGCACCTTCTCTGTTATGGCAATTGTAATAAAGACAAGAACAAACTCATAAAGGTTTGGGGTTTTTGGGCCCCGTATACTGTAACACAAACAAGGCCAAATATTTCCACGAAATCATAAGACAAAAAAGAATGGGTGGACAGACAATTTAAAGAGCCGGACCGGAAATTAGGAACGTGGAATGCGGGGAAGTCATGGTGGTGGATGGGCAGTGGATGTCATCAGTGGGGGACCAGTGGAGAGAAAGGGACCCGGAAGTGTTGTTCTCTTGGATGTCCGGGAAGGATTATGGCAGCGGCACTTCATCTTTTCTATGGGAAGAGAGAGAGAGGTTAGTACCCCGCCATTGTCCCGTGCATGACACAATTTAATGAACAGATGGCTGCTGGGGTGAGTCAAGTCAACTGCAGTCTTTCCTGCTCTCTTTCTCAGTCTGGCGATGAACAAATCTTTTAATGTTGAGACACAACAGCCAATGCACACCAGTATACTGTAACAGATTTTTCATTGTAAAATGTTATCTCTATCTCTGAATACTTAACAACTGATTGTGGTGTTAAATCCTAGGCTTTCAAAGGAACAGGCAGAAGCCACATAAGGCCTTGGCCTACCACTATTATTTGAACTCAGAAATTAGAAGTGAAGATGCAAAAGTCAATGGGCTGTTTGTAAAAAAAATAACATTTTTTATGAGGTCTTCACATGTGAGGAAGTGGAAAACCTCCCAGAAGTAAAAGGAACTACTAAGGAAGTACTGAGTGATATGGAAATTGTAGAAGGAGAAGTGCTGCTCAGATTGAACAGTCAGAAATCAAACACATTTCCAGTACCAGTTAATATTTACCCTCGAGTTCTTAAGGAGGTTAGCGAGTATATATATAAATCCTTGACAAATATTTTTAAGAAGTCACTGTGGACTAGAAAATTCCTAATGACTGGAAAATGAAAAATATTATCCCGTTATACGTATATAAAGGGTAACCGGGCAGATCTAAGCAACTTTAGGCCAGTAAGCTTAACAAGCATCACAGATAAATTAATGGAATAAATTATAAGGGAAAAGAGCAACACATGACAAGAACAGGAGTTTTACTGAGCAGTCAGCTATGAGATTATTTATCTTGACTTTCAGAAAGTATTTGATAAGGTGCCACCTGAGAGGTTGGGCATCAAACTAAAAGAAGAGGGAGTTCAGGGAGTGATGTGGTGTTTAGATGGATGCACAATTGGCTCAGACACAGGAAGCAGAGGGTTATGGGGTGAGAAACTTTTATCAGAATTGGCTGATGTTAAGAGCGGTGACCAGCATCATTGAGTTATTACAGAGGGTCTAGAACAGCATGCAGACTTGGGCAGATTTGTGGCAGATGAAATTTAATGTAAGTCAATGTAAAGTATTACACATAGGAAATAAAAATATTAGGTCTGAAAACACAATGTGAGGTCTGAAAATTGAAAGTACGGCTTATGAGAAGGATTTAGGAGTCGTAGTGCACTAGACACTAACTACTACTAGAGACCATTAAAAAGGCTTACAGAATGTCAGGTTATATAGCGCCCTGATGTGTGGAGTACAAGTCACAGGAGGTTCTGCTCAAGTGTTATAACACACATATTAGGCCTTATCTGGAGTACTGGGTGCGATTTTGATCACCAGGCTACAAAAAGGACACAGCAGCACTGGAAAAAGTCCAGAGAAGATCAACTAGGCTGACTCCAGAGCTACATGGCATAAGTTATGAGGAAAGATTAAAAGAGCTGTGTATTTTCAGTTTAAGCAAAAGGAGATTAAAAGGTGACATGATTGAAGTGTTTAAAATTATGAAGGGAATTAGTCCAGTGGATCAAGACTGTAATTTTAAATTAGTTCATCAAGAACACGGGGACACATAGTTGGAAACTTTTTAAGGGTACCTTTATCACAAACAATAGGAAGTTTTTCTTCACACAGAGAACCATAGACACTTGAACTAAGTGAACAAGTAGTGTGGTAGAAAGGTAGGTGTTAGGGACTTTGAAAACCAAACTTGATGTTATTTTGGAAGAATTAAGTGGATAGGACCAAGAAGCTTTGTTGGACTAAATGGCCTGTTCTAGTCTAGATTGTTCTAATGTTCTATGTTATATGGGTTGGAGACGGTGGCACTGACCAGAAAGCAGGAGACAGAGCTGGAGGTGGCAGAGTTAAAGATGCTAAGATTTGCACTGGGCGTGATGAGGATGGACAGTATTAGAAATGAGGACATTAGAGGGTCAGCTCAGGTTGGACGGTTAGGAGACAAAGTCAGAGAGGTGAGATTGTGTTGGTTTGGACATGTGCAGTGGAGAGATGCTGAGTATATTGGGAGAAGGATATTACGGATAGAGCTGCCAGGTAAGAGGAAAAAAGGAAGGCCTAAGAGAGGGTTTATAGGTGTGGTGTTGTTGGACAGTGAGGACATGCAGGTGATGGGTGTGACAGAGCAGGATGCAGAAGACAGGAAGATATGGAAAACAATGATTCACTGTGGCAACCCCTAACGGGAGCAGCCGAAAGAAGAAGAAGAAGCAACTTTCTAACTTACTTATTGTGATCTACATAGACAGAGGGAACCACTTCAACCACCACTGATGTGTAACATCCACCTGGGTGATGTGACAGCAGCCATCCTTGCACCAATATGCTCACCACACATTAGTTCTTAGGTGATGATTGGGTGAAAGAGGTAGTTACCCTATAATGTTACTTTGACTGGAGACTCTGAGCTGGTCCATCATCATAAAAGTGCCACGCAATTGGCTTGTATCCTTTTCAGGGTATATTTCCACGTTGTCCCTAATATTGAAAGCTCATTCCCCATGAAACACAGTAGTAGAAAAAAAGTATGAAAATAGATGGATGAAAAGTTGAAATTACATTGTCACTATGTACAAAATAAAATACATGGACGAGTTTAGACAAGACCTTTTGGCTTTTATGAAATGTAAGCAGTCATCAGATGATATGCTTTCCTGCTATACCTTCAGAGCTAAGAAGACTGATATAGTCAATAAAGTTTCACACAAACCTTAATCAAAGAAGAATAAAATACTTAAATCAACATTATTTTTAAACATACTTATTTGTTCATTTTCTTAGCCTGCTTCTTCCATTAGATCAGTGTTTCCCAACCTTTTGGTGCCCCACACTCATAGAAAACCATTGATTTATGTTTACATCCCCTTCAAAAGTAATATCACATTTAATGAAGTCAAATTACTATTTTTTGAACCACAAATTGAACCCCATACAGTACTGCAAGTGAAGAAAATTAACTAAAAAAATAAGCTTTTAACTCATAAAAGTGCATAAAATTGAAATATAAATTGAGCAATTTGCCTTTATAAATCTCAGTTATCTTGTTAAGTGTGTCCCCCATGAAGCTTAGACACTTGATTGATTATCTGGGGGTTAGGGTATCACACAAAGTGTCAAGCAGAGTGAGGAAATGACACATGATCAGTGATCAAGGGGTTTGGGGATCGGAGACCCCCATGAAGTAATGGGTCCCAGAGAGCCGCTAATTAATGAACCACAGTCGATGAGCTTTGTCCCTGATAACACCTGCACTGCAGATGCACTATACAGATAAACTTGTTGAGCTACTGCCAGGACCACCAGCAGGTGAGATGAGCTGAGTATAAGCACCAGGTGTTGCATCCAATTCTCCCCCTTGATCTCCCCCCCAAACACCCCCAACAAAAATATCAATCCAGTCTCAAAATCAATGACATTTCATGATCAGGGCTTGCACAGAAATCAATACTAGACCCTGCCCTTCACTACGGATCATTGTAAAGTCCAAATTCCAAGCTCTTAAAAAAAGTTATTTCTTTGGCTCTTTTCATATCATGGAACAGGAGGATGAACTTCCTAATAAATGACCTAAAAATGATGGCATACTGCAAGATAACTGATTGCACAACCATAAAGTCAGATAACGCACCTCATTCAATTTTGTCGAATTGTGATGCAGCCTTCCTCTTTGTCATACCCCCTGAAATGGTATCTCTCACTCCCTGAAGGTGGGGAACCCCTACATCAGAGGGTCAGTAAGACCTAGATTTCCCTAATTTCAACTCAAATAGTTTCTGCATTTTTCCAATCATCACTTTCAGTTTATACTTCTGCTTTTTGGTAGCATGGTAGTATCCACTAATATTAAATTCAGAATGTAGAAGAGAAAGGGCAAAGGGTTATTTGTAAATGGGATATCACAGACAGAAAGTTGTGAATGGAACAAGTTTACATCACTATTATGAGTTATTATAACTATAATGGGTTAGAACAGGTAGACTTTAGAGAAATGTATTTGAATGTATAAGAAAAAGACACTGTTACACAGATACAAGAGAA
This sequence comes from Polypterus senegalus, assembly GCF_016835505.1. Lineage (NCBI taxonomy): Eukaryota > Metazoa > Chordata > Cladistia > Polypteriformes > Polypteridae > Polypterus > Polypterus senegalus. The sequence goes on from NW_024384019.1 coordinate 28,762, forward strand.
AAGCCAAGACACAACACCTGACAACCAGTGCCATCACCAGTAAAAACATGCAAGGTTTCTACAAACAAGAGAAATTAACTTTAACAGTATACAATAATAAGAATTCAGGATTCTGCAGGACCCTTCAACTACTGGAATTCAAAATACTTATAGCTCTGGGAAGAACGGAGTTCTTAAATCTGTTGCTCTTTACCCTTAAAAGCTTAAATCTGCAGCCTGACTACATCAACTAAACTTTAGATAAAAGAGGCTGGCTTCACTCCAGCAAAACCTGTTTGTTATCCTGTTTAGTGACAGGAGTCACAAACCAATAATTTTGCTGCTAACTTTTACAATGTTCTTTAGATAGCATTACAATCTGGAATTAAAATGGATTTTTATGGGGTTTAGCACCTTTTGATTTTCACAACATGCCTACCACTTTGAAGGTGCAAAATATTTTTATTGTGACGTAAATAACGATTAAGACAAAAAACAGAAATCCTGAGTGTGCATAGGTATTCATCCCCCAAAGTCAATACTTTGAAGAGCTCCATTTTGCAGCAATTCCGGCTGCAAGTCCCTAGTTGTATGCCCCTGTTAGCTTAGCAGATCTCACCACTGGGATTTTTCCCCCATTTCTCACGGCTAAACTGCTCCAACCCCTTCACATGGGATGTATTGCATTGGTGTACAGAAATCTTCAAGTCATGCCACAGATTCACACTTAAATGGCCATCTGGGCTTTGACTAGACCATTCCAAGACATTGAAATGTTTCCCTTTAAATGACTCACAGAGTAGCATAAGTAGTATGTTGAAGGTCATTCATTGTCCTGCTGGAAAATGAACCTTCATCGCAATCTCAAATCTCTGGCAGACTGAAAAAGGTTTTCCTCACGAATTGCCCATCCATCTTCCTTCAATCCTAAACAGTTTTCCTGTCCCCATGGCGTGACGCTACTTCCCATGCTTCACTGTAGAAGTGGTGTTCTCTGAGTTTTGGGGAGTATTTGGTTTGCACCACACACCTGGCATTCCCTATGATGGCTGAATAGTTCAATTTCAGTCTCATTTTACCAGAGAAGCTTCTTCCATGCGTTTAGGGAGTCCACCACATTTTGTTCAGCAAACTCCAAACGTGTTTTCTTATTATTTTCTTTAACACTAGAATCCCTGAAGCCTACGAAAAAACTTGTAATCCCGGGCAACCTTAAATTCCTTCGCACCTATTCATCAGCGTCTTTTGTGTTGTAAATGTGTCAATCAGCACAAGCAGCAAGCAGTCTGCTATCCCATTACGCCCACAGACCCCATACCCCCCCACCCACCAAACCCGACAGAGCTCAACTCAGGCAAAAAGTTCTTCCAACTCAAACTAAGGCTTGAGCTGCAGGTTGAAGTTCCATTTTACTTATGATGCCAAACAGAGTTGCGTTGTGGTGCAGGAGTCTATTAGCTGGCGAAAGTGCTGTGAAGAAGCTGTCTGTTGTTATGATTCTGCCTTTGTCCAGTCTGATAGCGGTAATGGGACATCATATCTTTGACTGCCGGTACAACAAATAATTTTTAGCAGGTATTAACCACAGTACCAACTGTGGTCATCGCTGCTCTTGTGAAAAGAATGGGGATAAACGGCTCAACTCAGAGAGGGAGAGGCAAGTTCCTTGTACCAAGTAAACATCACTGGCTAAAATTTACAATGGGTGTTAGAGACTCAAATCAAATGTATGTTTTTATTATACTACAGTTATAATAATAGCTGCAGCTCACTACTCAAAACACGGAGCACCCAGTCTCGAACCGACAAACTTTTGGGACATGTATTAGCTCTCTGTCAATTGACATTTGAGTTTGGGTATATAACTCATTAAATCATAATGGATTTAATGGTGCTCTGTGGGATATTCATAGTTTGGGATATTTTTTATAACCCAACCCTGATCTGTACTTCTCCACTACTTTGTCACTGACCTATTTGGAGTGCTCCTTTATCTTCATGTTGCTTGCTTAGTGGTGTTGCAAAGTCAGGGGCCTTTCAGAACAGGTCTATTTATCTGTTTTACAGACATCATGTGAGACTTCGATTGCACACAGTTGGAACCTAATCAACTAATTATGTGACTTCTGAAGTTAATTTGTTGGACCACTTCTGATTTAAGGGTTTCATAGCAAATACATATGCAGTCACAACTTTCAGCTGCTACTTGTTTATATATATATATAGAGAGAGATAATGTGCACCCCCAAGGTGGCGCAGGAGGAGATTCCAGACCAAACAGGTAGAAATAGATGGGTCACGGTCACAAGGCGTAAGGTAAAGGTGCACACTATCCGGGGGCATCAGTAGTATTATGTCAGGGTGTTTCTGTCAAAATGTCAATCAAAGATGATTGATGACTTGTTGGGCCTGCCCCCTTTCATCTGATTGGTGGATTTAAATGATGCACACGCCCCTGTTGGTGGATTGGTGAATTACAGCCTGTCCCTGCCCAAACCCCTCCTTAATCCCGCCCCTCCATCTGATTGGTTCAATTAAATGATGCACCTCGCCCCTTTCCTCTTATTGTCCAAGGTATGCGTCAAGAGCATTTTGATGGATGTCGATCCTCCATAATCCCACCCCCACCACCTGATTGTCCAAGGTATGTATCAAGAGCATTTTGATGGATGAAGGTTCCTCCTTAATCCTGCCCCCTTTCCTCAGATTGTCAAAGATATCTGTCAAGAGCAGTTTGATGGGTGTAGGTCCCTCCTTAACCCTGACCCCATCCTCCTGATTGTCAAAGGTATGTGTCAAGAGCAGTTTGATGGATGTCGATCCCTCCTTAATCCCACCCCCACCACCTGATTGTCCAAGGTAAGTGTCAAGAGCAGTTTGACGGATGCTGCCTCTGCCTTGTCCCCCGATCTGTCAACACCTGTTTGTTGATTGGCAGTCCCTTCCCTGCCCCTTCTCCCGAGGTCATGTCCAGACATGTTCCTTTAGAACAAAAGAACAAACTTGCCATGAACCCAAGGCCCGATCGACATGTCCCGGCATGAATTGCCTGCCTCTGAAAGGTGAAAGGAACACGTTCAAATAAGTCCCCAGCCTTCTGAAAGTTGTGTATAAAAAAGCGGTTCATCTTCTTTGGCTCTAAAGACTCTAAAGACTGTGAAGAAATGGAATCTTTTACCATGGCCCCAGTGAAGCGTTGGATCCACAGGGCTTATTTGAAGGCTCGTTTGAAAGGGATTAAAAGACATTTGTTGCCCGAGCTTCTTGAAGCTGAAGCAGCAGACAAGGACAGGACTAAGTCGTGCGAAACACGGGTTGTATTCAATGTCCAAAACATCGACAGATTTGAGCGATGACGAAATGGAAACCCCACCTTTATTCTATGCTACGCCCCTCCCTTTTACCTTAAATACTCAGCCTGTTATCAGCTGGACTCAGATCATGGACCAAGCAATTTCAGAACTCGTTGAAGCTTTTAAAGCTGACCGCATATGTGACAGGTGTCTGGTCACACTTACAGGTAATCTAACTTAGACACCATTTAAATATCCGACTCGCCACCCAGTTTTATTAAGAGACTGGGAACTCCTGAAATTTATCAATAATAGCACACAGGTTACAGGTTAAATTGGGCAGTGAGTAAACACAACAGTAATTTCATAAACACAACAGTAACCTCTATTACACTAGACAATTTGAAGTACATTAAAAAGATAAATGAACATAAACAAAATCTAACAATATCAGGTTCAAAATTCCCTTTTTTCGAAAGAAGGAAAGCACACAGTCCACACTCTAAAAGTCCGTTAAAACAAGAATTGGAGGATACAACCTTTAGTGGTGCAGAGTCCAGTTTGCGCACTGTGTTACCCCAACACTTAGTCGTTCAACTGTCCACGGATGCACTCTTTTCACCGGACACTCGTTTCCCAAAAGAAGTTGTGTAAAATTGCTGAATCCATGTCAGCATCTCTTCATTATTCCCTTTTTTTCCACTATGGGCTCCTTGTGTTGCTGTGATCTAGGCACGCATTATTTCTCATCTGCCAGCTTTGCTTGGTCCTTTCATGCGGCTTCCCTCTCTCGCTGGACCCACAACTGGTGCCTCCTTGTAGAGCTGTCTCTTCCTCCCTGGAAGTATTGCTGTCCTTATGTCTCACGTCGTCCCAGCCACGTACCCTTGTCAGCCTGCGAGCCCCTGTGCTCGGTCTGAGTGCCTTGGCAGTGTTCTCAGTGAACTGTCCCTCTCCTTGCCTTCTGCTGCCCAGAACCTTAAATCTCCTTCAGTCCCTGCAATTATTAGTTCTGGACAATCAGATTAAAGAATGGCACATCTACATTTCCTGGGTTTAACAATTAATGAAAACACAAGTTAACAAAATGTATTGTTACCAATCATGAATAAGTACAGATATGCTGATTAGAAACCAATAGCATCAGACATGTAATATCCAAGTCAAGTAAATTCACACATCCTCCAAGAGAGGAGCAGGTCTATTATCTCAACTTTGTATTGTTTGTATACTCAACCAGTCAGACTTCAAAGCGGTGACCCCTTTGCCAGACAGCAATACCTACACCCTGCAGACAACCCTGACACAATCAGTAACTAGATTATCCAGGAAATCGAAAATAATGTCCCATTCTGACATCTCCCCAGACTTAACCATTGTCAGTCCCAAACAATCAGCTTAATCTTCTTATTCTCTGAAACGGGCTGGGGGGTCTCCCCAAATTTTCCCTCCTTGATTGGCACAACTCCACAGATCCTCTCTCTGAGACATCACCATTTTCTCTAGAGGCTGGGTTTCTCATTGTCCAAAACCCATATATGGGAAGTCCATGTGGAGATGGTTCTGCCATTGGGGTAGCTGAAGCACTTTGTGGAGACAAGCAACAAGACTTTAATAAAGCATTATGGTGCATATTTCTCTCTCTACCACCCCCTTCTGGCCTCACCTTATACACCACCCCAGAATCCCCTACCTGACCCAGCACCACATAGGGTTCTTGGTTCCACCAACCTGTCAGCTTCCCTTGTCCTTGTCTACCTCTATTTCTCAGCCATACCCTTTCTCCAGGAAGCAATGGAATAGCCTGAGCTTCCTTATGCTGAGCTTTATTATGTTGTGCTGCCTTATCCATCCTCCCCTTAGCAGTTTGACCTGTATTTGATAGATTCTGCTGATGTCCCTTCACCCATTCTTCCCTGGTGCCCCCTCTGGCAGGGACCCTCACACTATGGCAGAAGGCTGGTTGTACATATCTGCTGCATCCATCAATTTCCCGGTGTGCCTCAGCACGTCGACACACAGCAGTGCTGTTAGACCCTGCTTCCTGCGTACTGGGGGCTGCCTGAGACAGTACAACTGGTGATTCTGGAGCCTGAAAAACAGCATGCCAACAAGCAGAGATCATGTTCATTCCAATCAGCAATGGGGTTGTTTGGACCTTATCTCGCACAATCACAACCCCTCTGGCAGGTAACTTCACTGTAGCCACCTCAAAATCCATTGTGACATAGCCTGTATAGGGGATATCCAATCCATTGGCAGCTTTCAGGGTTAGAAGAAACGGGGCCTGCCCAACTTCTATCTTATCTGTAAAATGCTGCTTGAACAGGCTCTCTTGCATCAGTGTAACCTGGGATCCAGTGTCTAACAGTCCATTTAATGTTTTGCCTTCAATGGTGACCTGTACCACGGGACACTCGCCAATAAGAGGGGATATGGCCATTGGGGTTTCACTGTCCAACCCTGCTATCTGGTCCATAGCTGCAGGGTTCACAAGTTCAAAAGTAGGGCGCCCACTAGAGGATGGACAGTTCCGCACTAAATGACCTGCTTGTTGGCACTGATTACAAATGTGCCTACCTTGTGAATCCCAAGCATAACGGCTGTTAGTGCAAGGCCTCCTATCTGGCTGAGAGTGTATTAGTGGCTGGGCAACATCAACCTGTGGAACTGCTGGCCTCAGTTCCTTCAGCAGCTCCTGAGTCCATTCCTTCATCTGTGTTTTCAGGTCACCCAGAATCTCTGCCTTGAATGCTATTCTCCAGTCTACCTGGGAATGAGAGTTAGTTGCAGAGAACTCACCAATAGCTCCGCAAGTTGCTTCCCTGTGTCCCGCATAATTACATTTCCTTTCCAGCAGCAGAGCCTCTTGATGCACTTCCCCAAAAGTTTTATCTGTATTGTGGCGCACAAATGTCCGTAGTGCTTGTCGCAGTCTACTGTCGTGGAGGCCCAATAACAGCTGATCTCGCAGCTGTATATCGGAGGGGGCTTGGGCCGGGCTACGCCGTTGTAACCTGCAATGAAGTTCCCTCAATCTAAGAACAAAAGCCCTGAAAGGTTTGTTAATTCTTTGTGCACAACTGTAAAATTGGGACATCAGAGTAGCTAACGGAACTTGGTCACCATATAGACCATCTAGAAAAAGAAAAATCTTTGTAACCCTATCTCTTTCTTCCACACTCAACACACTGACTTCCTGTTTAGCATCCCCAGTCAATGCTCCCATCACAATACTGACCTTTTGAGACTCCCCATATTCAACTGCTTCTAATAACCCCTGCATCTGTTCCTTCCACTCAGCTTATTTCAAATCACATGTATCCCCACTAAACTTGGCAATCCAAGGTGCACCAGCAAAATAGGCATCATCATGATGATAATAAAAAACACAGTAAAACTACCCCATAAAATCAATAACTAAATAAAATGATTTAAAAGATGCCTAGTACTTCCAAGTGTGTTACTCACAAGCCCAATCCTGCCGACTACGCCAAAAATTATGTGACAGGTGTCTGGTCACACTTACAGGTAATCTAACTTAGACACCATTTAAATATCCGACTACGCCACCCAGTTTTATTAAGAGACTGGGAACTCCTGAAATTTATCAATAATAGCACACAGGTTTCTTTAAATTGGGTGGTGAGTAAACAGAACAGTAATTTCAGGAAAACCAACAGTAACCTCTATTACACTAGACAATAAGAGGTACATTAAAAGATAAATGAACATAAACAAAATCTAACAATATCAGGTTCGAAATTCCTTTTTTCAAAGAAGGAAAGCACACAGTCCACACTCTAAAAGTCCGTTAAAACAAGAATTGGAGGATACAACCTTTAGTGGTGCAGAGTCCAGTTTGCGCACTGTGTTACCCCAACACTTAGCCGTTCAACTGTCCACGGATGAACTCTTTTCACCGGACACTCGTTTCACAACAGAAGTTGTGTCAAATTGTTGAGTCCCTGTCAGTGTCTCTTCGTCATTCCCTTTTTTTCCACTCTGGGTTCCTTGTGTTGCTGTGATCTAGGCACGCCTTATTTCTCATCTGCCAGCTTTGCTTGGTCCTTTCATGCGGCTTCCTCTCTCACTGGACCCACAACCGGCGTCTCCTTGTAGAGCTGTCTCTTCCTCCCTGGAAGTATTGCCATCCTTGTGCCTCACGTCGTCCCAGCCACGTACCCTTGTCAGCCTGCAAGCCCCTGTGCTCTGTCCGTGTGTCTTGGCAGTGTTCTCAGTGAACTGTCCCTCTCCTTGCCTTCTGCTGCCCAGAAGCTTAAATCTCCTTCAGTCCCTGCAATTATCAGTGTCACATCTACATTTCCTGGGTTTAACAATTAATGAAAACACAAGTTAACAAAATGTATTGTTACCAATCATGAATAAGTACAGATATGCTGATTAGAAACCAATAGCATCAGACATGTAATATCCAAGTCAGGTAAATACACACATCCTCCAAGGGAGGAGCAGGTCTATTATCACAACTTTGTATTGTTTGTATACTCAACCAGCCAGACTTCAAACTGGTGACTCCTTTGCCAGACAGCAATACCTACATCCTGCAGACAACCCTGACACAATCAGTAACTGGATTATCCAGGAAATCAAAAGATCTTGCCGATATGACAAACCTGGCCGACTATAACCAAGGATACAAGTATTTATTGACTTGTATAGATATTCTTTCTAAATATGCCTGCGTCAGGGTTCTGAAAAACAAAACAGGTAAAGAAGTGGTGAGGGCTTTTCGAGAAATTTTGGAGGAAGGTAGAGTTCCCATCAAACTTCAGACCGATAGCAGTAAAGAGTTTCTTAATCGTGATTTTCAAAGCTTTCTCAATAAACACAGAATAAAAAAAACATTTTACCACCGCTAGTGAATTAAAGGCTTTGGTGTTTGAGAGATTCAACTGAACTCTGAAGACCAAAATGTGGCGCTATTTCAGCTCCCGGCCAATCTGCAAGGGCTACAGGATTTGGTGAAAGCTGATAATCTGAGTTATCACCGCGGGATAAAAATGGCCTCTGCCGAGGTGAATAGTTCCAATTCTTGGAAAGTCTTTAAAACATTATACGGCCTAACTAAACCCAAAAGAACCCCAAAATATAAATTCAAAGTCAGAGATACGGTGAGAGTGTCGAAATCCTGGAATCCTTTTACCAAGGGATATGAACAAACATTTTCAGACGAGGTATTTACCATTTCTGAACTAGTCGAGGGATCCGCCTGTCTACAAGCTCAAAGATTATGACGGCGAGGACATTATAGGGTCGTTTTACAATTCTGAGTTACAAAGATTCGAGGAACAGACATCTTCAGGATTGAAAAAATTTTGGCGAAAAAATATCAATAGAAAAAAGCATATTTTGGACAAATGGCTCGGATGGCCTGACAGGTTTAACAGTTGGATCCCTGAAAGCTACATGCTAGACATTAAATACTGAGAATCAAAAATAGTATTTTTGTATAGTAGTAATAGTAAAAATATTTCTGAACTAGTCCCGAGGGATCCGCCTGTCTACAAGCTCAAAGATTATGGCGAGGACATTATAGGGTCGTTTACAATTCTGAGTTACAAAGATTCGAGGAACAGACATCTTCAGGATTGAAAAAATTTTGGCGAAAAAATATCAATAGAAAAAAGCATATTTTGGACAAATGGCTCGGATGGCCTGACAGGTTTAACAGTTGGATCCCTGAAAGCTACATGCTAGACATTAAATACTGAGAATCAAAAATAGTATTTCATTAACTGTGTGTTTACAATGGAGAGAAAAAGCTAGGATGAAACTCTTCATGTCAGGGGGCAGTTGGGGATGATTCTAGGAGCTCATTTGGACATAACCATGGGCATTGTGAATGATACTCCTTACCCCCTGGATATCAGGGCGGATTTTATACCTTGTACATCTACAATGACATTGAGTCTCCCAAAAGAGTCGGAGACAGCTACGTCCCCTCTCTTCAGATGTGTACATATTGAGGATGAGATGAATTAGAGTACCACAATCACCTATGACAAGCCACACTACGCTCCGGTCAGCAAGACTCAGTTTGATACTTTGACCATTGAAATAAAGACAGATCAGAACAAAGAGGTTCCATTTCAGTTTGGCAAGGTCATAGTCAAGTTACATTTCAGACCCTCTAAGAGGTGTATACACGACTAATACAGAGATGAGATCTTACCAGGACCCTAGCCCTTACGTGCATTATTATGAATCCCAGGTGGGCAACGCTCCTCGAGTTCTCTGGGGCCCCCATGATGTACAGTTCTGGGATCGGCAGAATATTTCACGGTCTGTTTAAAGAGCTTTGCCACTCTTGAAAAAGGATTTGAAGTTGTCAAACCACACCTTGAATTAGCTGCTAAGAATATTGTCAAAGACATGGTGGCGGGGGCCATGTCCGGAGCTATGACTCGAGGAAGTGAAGAAAATCAAGGGGGGTCGGGGCTGATGGTGATGAGGTAAACTAAGCATAAGAGACCTCCCGAGTCACGCCAGGCCGATCAGCAAAAGACACGCGCTTCAGCTTTTACATCATGTTCTTCTCTCCGCCACAAGGATAAGTCCTAGAGCCCACAAAAAAGAAATCGAAAAACATTTTTTAACTCAAGATGTCTTTCGATCATTGAATGTCTCAAGAGTAAGTGAAATCCAGAACTGGATTTGTTTATGGTGCCCTATACTCAGACTAGTGTAGAAAAAAGCATCTACGTCGAGGTACCTCTTCTCTCAGCTCTATCTGAAGTCACACCAAGTAGAGTTTCTGATTACTGGGAAGACTACTTGGACCTGAATAACACGCTTCTACACATCAGATGCAAAATCGTCTAGGCCAATGGAACTAATCCAGCCCCCATGGCCAAGGTAACCTTTGTTAATTATCCAATAGCCAGTTTTTTTTCACAAGTGGATGTAACCCTGCAGTTTAATATCACAGAGTTCCAGCCTTTACCCATACTGGGCCATTTTAGAGGAATTGTTAAATTACAGCAATGAAACTCTCAAGTACCAATTTGTGGCGGGTCTTTTATACAAAGACACAGCCAATGAACATGAAAACACAGCCTTGGATGGACTGAATGAGGGATTCAAAAAAAGAAACGGTTATACAGCCCAGGGTAAAACAGTAGAACTCCTCAGACATATATTCTAAACGGGGTGGATGTCAGAATAAAAATGGTGCAGAGCAAAAAAAAATTCTGTCTGATGTCTGGAGATGCCAAGCGTTACAAAGTAAACATTTTATCCGCCGCTATTTTTGTCAAGAAAGTTAAAGTTTCAGTGGTGGTGAAATTGGGGCACGCCCACGCTCTCACAACCACCAATGCCAAGTACCCCGTGGAAAGAGTGAATATAAAAGTTCTCAGTATGCTGGCGGGATACGAGTGAGCAATCGGGAGAACCTGTTCTTGGGACAGCTGCCCAAGTACGTGGTCCTAGGCATGGTGGATAATGATGCCTTTTGAGGGGATTACACCAGAAACCCCTTCAATTTCAAGCATAACAATGTGGAATTCCTGACCTTGTATTTGGACGGAGAGCAGATTCCTGCCAAGCCATTTCAGCCCAATTTTGTTAATGACAACACAGCTCGAGAATATTACAACCTCGTGTTGGCCTCTGGAAAGCATTTGAAAGACCTGCCTCTAGCCATCAGCCATACTGACTTCTCCCAAGGATACACCCTGTTTGCCTTTGATTTGATGCCTGATCAAGAATGCGGAGACCATTTCTAACTGGTGAAAACCGGGAACATGAGATTTGAAATCCGTTCTTGGCAGCCCCTATCCCATACTGTGAATCTAATAGTGTACGCTGTCTTTGACAACATTATTGAAATAAACCAGAGAAGAAACATACTTTATGATTACTAAAAAGCATGAACACCCTGCAGATCAACAAACTCATGTCCTGTAATCCGTGCACAGAAAATCTGTTTTCTGGATTGCTGACATGCGATGAATGTCTGAAAGAATACTTACGGAGCTCCCGGCCATGATCATTGTTAATACTCACCGTCAAAATCAACCCGGAGAACATTAGTTGGCGATACATCTCAGAGAAGACGGAACTGGAGAATTTTTTTATTTCTATGGCTCCCCACCAGACTTTATCTATTTTCCTGTGGAAATATACAAAAGCTTTTAAACAGAAACTGTAAAGAAATTATTCACCATGCCCGACAACTTCAAAGCTGGTTTTCCACTGTCTGCGGCCAACACTGTATTTTTTTCCTGTATCACAGAGGGAAAGGACGCCCTTATAAAGATGTCATGAACCTGTATTTTATTGAAGTCACCAAGAACGATTATATGGTTCAAAAATTTGTCAGCACCTTGTCTAAGAATACTTCTAGAGGTTTTCAGAATCACCCCTGTATGCAAAGTTCTATGACCTGTAATTATCTTAATAAAGAATAGACAGGCTGTGTAGTCAAATGTAATATTTTATGAAACAAAAATATAATTACATTTTGGGAGTTGCGTGTGGCGGTGGTGATGCTGCTGCCTCGCAGGATTAGGAGACCCGGTCCTCCCTGCGGGGAGTTTGCATGTTCTCATGTGTCTGCGTGGGTTTCCTCTGGCTCTGGTTTCCTCCACAGTCCAAAGATGTGCAGGTTAGGTGGATTGGCGATTCCTAATTGGGCTTGGTGTGTTTTTGTTTGTGTCACCTCTTTCGGTGGGTTGGCTTCTCTGCCTTGTGCCCTGTATTGTTAGCTGGAATTGGCTCAGCATGTGAACCCCGTGACCCTGTTGATTCAGCCGGGTTGGAAAATAGATGGATGGATAATTAAATTTAATAAAGAATCACATTCATTCTTTTCTTGATCTGGTTTCTTACAGTATATTGGAAGCAGAGGCGGTGACGGTGGCAGCGAACCCGTCTGGGGCGCGAAGGTTTTCAAGCTCTCCAGAAGATCTCTCTTGTTGGTATTTGTGGCCGGATGCCAGAATGTTAAACTAGCCATGGCCTTGGCAAAATCATTCCACCTGGGTCTCTCCGATAGGATATGGTATGTGTGTTGTATTGTGGGCGGTCCAAGTTCCGCATTAGATCCAGCCATGTGCCAGCTAAAGTTCTCCACGAAACTGAAACTCTCCCAGAAGCCATTTCCAGTGGTTGTAGTGTTATGCGACATTTTCTGTAAAATAATTTGGTATATTTCTTTGAGTTTATCTGGTACACTTTTCAAATCTCATCATCTCGTCCATTCTTCTGGGGTACTAGGGCCTTTCAGTAAACCCCAGCGATTGCTCCCTTGCTCTTTGCAGGCAGCAATAGCGTCAGAGCCCAGTTTTCTTTATCCGCTTTTTCACAAAGGTAAGGCATCTTTTTGCAAGATGGTTTGTATAAAGTTTACTTTTGCATCAGTTCAAGTCACTACGTTCAGTATGAATTTCATTTATTTATCCAGTTCCTTTCCATATAGCGCTTAAAGGTCGGTGGGCCTTTGGGGCTTTCTGTAAGTGCCAGGCCACGACATTTATTTGTTGAGGGTGCAGGTACACATCTTGCTGATGTATTCATATTTATACTCTCCGGCAGACCTATTAAACTAGTAATGAAAGGAATGGCTCTGCGGCAATAGGGCTCGAGAAGGCCCTCCTTTCCTGATTAAAAGGGTTATTTTCTTTTTAACTGTAAGTTTTTATGGCTGGTTTTAACAGCACATGATGCTTCTTCAGCAGCTTATGGACTGTCTGGACGTCAATGGTACATGGCCTTTGCAAAGTGGTGAGGCTAATGACTGCCAAATAAATTAGAATGTCTGGAGCCGCTCTCCAGCACCCGTTTTCGTTTTCTTTGGCTTAGAGATGCAGGGTCTTGAGCAGAGGGGCCTTTTTTTATTCTGCATGACTTGCGGCTCTTTCTCTCCGATACTTGGAAAATGCATGCGTCTTTATCTATGCTTTCACGATGTACACCACGCACTACTGGCCAGTTGGGAAAAAGCTGATACGTGCTTGAGTGGGCGTCAGCCATATGGGCTTTCAGATCCACCAACAGATATATGACCTCAAAAGGCCTCAAGAAAAATATAACCCCTCCAGGGTGCATTTTGACGTGCTAAATTTTGCGAAATCCTGAGGGTTTTAAACTAGAATTACCAGAGCCTCTGCCGAAAAAAACTCTTAGTTCGGCCACCTTGTAAATCAGTTCGCACCTCTCCACCAGCGTCACGTATTCCTAAATGTGCGCAGTAAAGAGAGACAGCTGCAGAAGCGGCGGCTATTCCATCCCCCACCGACTTAGAGCGGTGCAGACTTCTCCCACCTAACTTGCACCTTGAGGAGACCCAGTTATCCCCAGGGTGAAATTGGAGTTTTAGAGTGGCCAGGTCACCACTCGTTATTGTGGAACCCCGCATTTCCAGCTGTTGTTTCGTTTCCTCAATAATCTGTGTAAACATTTTAAAACAGAAACATTTTTTATATTTTAGTATTAAATGACAAAATGTAGGGCATAAGAAAAACTGTATGTAATATATGTAAACCAAGTCAAAAGATCAAGTAAACACAAAAAGTTCAAAAGGGGAAAACTTAACCCTTCCATGATGTAGTGGTAGATTTGCTGACAGTTGACACAAACAGATTCTAAGCCAATCAGTATTGCTAGCATGTAGAGATAGAGTTCGATTCCCTGCTGTGGAAGTGTTATTTTTTCTTTTAACCATATAAAGTGGTACATACCTGCACACCAATCAGTCAAACTATCCATATTGTTGTTTCATGTGGGATGCTCCTTTTGAAATATTATTATTTTAATAATTGAGACTACGATGCCTTGGAGCAAGGTAATGTACTATGAGCTGTTATTTTAAAGATCAGCAAAAGACACATGGAACAGATAATGAGCCTGCATAGAGTAGACAGACAGATAGAGAGTCACTAGATATATAAATAAACAGGAGGCACTGCAGCAGGCAATAGAGAGACCACTTTTGTTGTACACCCTCTAGATCTTTTTCTGGTGGAGGGCGATTTTACCACACCCAGCGTCAGATTCTTTTTTGTTCCTATGAATTTACAGCCTTGCCACTTGAACGTTATCTCTTTCGCGAGATCGTGGTCTACAAAGACATATTAGATCCATTAACGAGTATAGGTTTACCAATTGAACCATTTTGTGATTGAGAGTAATGCACACTAACCTTCATACAGACCTTACCTTTGGCGTTTATATGCATTAATACCGGGACCCCAAAACAAATTCTTCTATAAATCATCAGGATCTAGTTTCACTGGTAGGAGTTCACCTAGAAAAATAATCACTAGTATTGGCATGCTTACTGTCTAAGCCAATGCTGTGAAGATAACGGGAATCCTGTATCATGATACAGAATCCTCCGTCCCTAAAACAAAAACAAACAAATCATTACAATTCTAAAGCCGGGCATGTGGGCTGTTGGCGGCTATCTACGTGAGCTGGGCTGGGTGCCAATATTTCAGCTGTCCACGCCACCTGCCTCCATTGCATGAGCGATTTCATCCGTGTTGTTGTAAAGTCAAAATAAGGACCTGATACTCTGTCTGAGAACAGGTAATCGAAGAATTCTTGGGTGCTTATGTTTAATAGTATTAGTGGTAAGTTGTAGTTAGGCTTCTGACGAATTTTCCCCAAATTTAGAAATAACTTGGAAGTTGTCTCTCATAGCAGGGTTTCAGGCTATGTTCAATGTCGCTATGAAATAGTCATCAACCAGCGCTTGCGGGATGTTCTGCACCTCGATCTGGGCCCACGATGGCCCAGCAAGAGGATTCCTGTTTCATATATGAATTTTTGATGTATTCGGAAAATAAATCTATTGGTGCTCTGTTCCTTAGTGCCATATCTCATGAACTTTAAAACTCTGTACCCTTTATTTCAACACCAGGTTCCTGTTAAGACCTTTCCCGATCATTGTCAAAGGCTGTGGTTGATGTCTGGGTTTTCTACTACTGCGACTCACGGTGCGATGAACATCAATTACATAAATTCTTCGTGGGAGGACGGAAGCCAATTTCTGAGGGGCTATGGTGATTTTAATGAGCCAGTATGTCAAAAGATCGCCAAACTCCTCAAAACCAGAGTCGGATATGGCGATCGGGTGGAGAAATCTTTGTTTTGTTAATAAAGTACAGACTTATGAAGTGTAATAATGAATTTGCTTGTCACCTTGAACCTTATGATACTAATTTGTTGCGTTGGCACTGCCTGGGGCATCACGGGGGGTTGATAGGTTCAAAACTCAAATCGCTTTAGAAATCCTGAAGCTCAAGGTCCTCTTTTTCCATCGTTCCCGCCCCATATCCCAAAGCACTCTATGCCACCAGATTAAATTTTTTCATGCAGTTTCTTCCTTTGTTGTCAAAGCGTTTGAAGCGATTAGAAGGCATAAGATGTGCCTGTGAGGAGGATGTTTGGCTTGTGCATACACCTTTGGACAGCAGTGATAAAGCAACCAGCGAGCTCAAGGCTGTGGGTGCACCCTAAGATTTCGGCGTAACATCTGAATATCCCATCTTTACTTCAGTTCAGGGCATGCTGAATGTTTATTTTTCTATTCTTGAAGAAACATCAGCCATTGAATAGAAGCATTAGAATAAGCTTTGTGAGTGCTTTGTAATTATCTTGATTATTCAATTGATTATGACAATTTTGTCTGCACATGGACATGCTAAGGTCATTACACTGAAAGGATCAATATTATGATCCTGAGCACTTCTTCTCAATTTCATGCAAGCTGTTCTCGAAATAACAGCATCATTTCTACAATAGTAAGCCATTTCTAAATTTTGAGAGGGTTTTCCTTTTAATCTCGATTAGGTACCAAGACAAAACTTCCTCTCTTTCCTTGCTCTCATCATGTGTTGGATGCCGTAATATTTAGGATGAGTGGGACCGATGTATTTGATTTTCAAGCGGTGTTGTTAAAAGAAATGGGAAAGTACTCTTTTTAGATCCCATGGCTTTGGGCGCCTGTAATTCCATAGTTCAAAGTTCAATAAGTCTCGATAATCTCAAGAACTACAGTCTTCTTCTATAAAACACATTAGTTTACCTCCTGGGTTGTAACAAATGGAGTTTGCCTGCTCTCGACGAGAGATATTTCATTGAAATGGCATCATACCCCTAAATTAGGCGCAGTATGAGCATGCTGGTATTTGGACGCCGATATCTGGCAGAAGAACTGCTCACATGATCCTCACGGTCCGACTCCATGATATAACGTTGCAATGCATACATTGGATGTAATTTGGGATGTGGGTTTCATCATGCCCGGCAGCACTCAAAATGCAAACCGCATTACTTTTGGGCCGGTCTTTGCGGTAGCTTTGAATAAAACACTGATGATTTTCATCCGACTCTTTCATTACAACTCTACCAGCATAACCTTGGCAGTGTCTGGGGAATTACTTATGAGGTTTTCGGCTACAAAACTTTTGCACTGTATCTCTCGTAGGCGCAGACTTCAGGGCGTTGCAGATGCTTTCAAGCTGGCCGTGTCTTTTCATTCGTCTCTATACGTGTTTTTGTGGAACTGAAGCAAAACCTTGTGATGCAACAAAAACATTGCAATCGGGACATGAAAAGCCTCACCATCAGCTTAAAAGCCGACGGTCTTTAGATAAACAGACATCACAATGATGTTCACAGCGATGTCGTGACAGAATTAGAACTCCATGTGTAGGAAATCCGGAAGTATAGTCAATCCCAGAAATCATTTTTAGATTCAAAATACCATAATAATGCTCATTGTGCAGAAACAGGAGCGCCTTGGTCTTTGGTTTTCTGGCCCTGGACACTTCAGAATTTTAATAGAGGCGCTGAGTGTTGGTTCGGTACAGACAATAATTTTAATACATTAGCCTCTCAAATTTTTCAACATCTGAAAGCAGCGTTACTTTCTGATCCACGGTGATAATCCGGCCCTATGAGGTGTATTGATGGAGGGCCTCTTGTTCACCTAATTTCTGTTGTTTCTATGTAGACCTATGGGTTTAATACAGCCAATATGCTGCGTCCTAACCAAAACAGCACTGATCATCGGGTTGGAAGGAGATCCATTGGTGCTTCTGTTTCTTTTTGCACTGATTCTATATCAATGAAAGGGTACATGCTTTCGCCCTAGGGTCAGCCCCAGATGGAGCCCTCACAACCTGAACAACAACATTATTATATAGCACATTTCATACAAAATGCTAGCTCAAAGTGCTTTACATAATGAAGAAAGAAAATACAAGACACAGTAAGAAGTAAAATAAGTCAACACCAATTAACATAGAGAATATATAAGTAAGGTCAAAT
>NW_024384020.1:0-25133 GCF_016835505.1 Polypterus senegalus
AAAGTGCATATATTTTAGACCTCTGAAATAAGTCACCCCACTTCTGGTACCACTTGTCACGCTTTGGGTCACAGATTTGGCACAGAGACACAGGAGGTCGTAGAAACAAGAAGGATTTTTATTCAAACACTGCAAACACATGAGCTTAAACATGCTCCACGACAAGTCAGAGATGACCATTCCCTAGACAGAAGAGAAAAAAGCAAACAATCAATTCCAAAACTTGCGCAGGCAAGGCTTATAAGTCGGTGGAGTACCGCGCGAGGTTTGTATTACGCGTTATAGTGCAAGGATAAGGAACAATGGGGTGGTAGTCAGTGTTTTCGGGTTTGTGGTTTTCCCAGGGGCGCTTGTATCTATTTGGGGTGATCGGCCTCCAGCTCACAAAATATATTGTATAATAGTAACAATAAGAGCAGCCATTACTCAAAATGGTAACTCGGGGAAGTGGTCAGAATTGAACCTGACCTCTTGATTATGAGTCAGCAGGTCTTACCACTGCACCACCAAAGTGGTCATGTCAGTGTTGTACCCTGTATTGTTAAGTAAAGCACACTTGTTTGTCAACGTGTACCTTTTGTGAAAGTGTTTATTTGATATTTGGACTTCAGTATTCACACATTATACACTTCATGTCAAACTTTTGTTGTTAGTACTATACCATGAAAAAAGTTTCTATTTTAGGTAGGTGTTCAACATTTTTTGTATTTCTCGATTTCCTGTTAACCTCATTTACATAGATCCTTATAGACATGGGACACAAATGAAATATGTGTATTCTGAATATCAAGATATTACTATATTTACCCTGTACCTCTCCAGGAACCTTACAACCAGATAAACAAGACTTGAGCTGGGAGCCTGAGTTGAGCTATGGCAGTGGGGGATGGGATACAGACTGATTGCTGCTTGTGCTGATCGACATTTACAAAACAAAAGATGCTAATGGAGAGGTGCGAATGGATTTAAGGTGGCCCAGGATTGCAAGTTTTTCATAGGCTTAGGTATTCTGGGGTTAATTATCAACTAAACTTTAAATCCAAACACTATTATTTTCAAAAAAAATTGCGAAGGTGCTGGAGATGGGTTTTCATTTTTTCATTATAATTTTCATTATTAAATCATTATAGATATTAATCCAAATTTCCAGCCAGTGTAAATTTATAGTACTTAAAATTAACCTTTTCTTTTCACTTTTACTCTCAGTCACGATCACGACACAACACCCCCAACCCCTAGATCTGATGCGGTTATTTTTTATCTGAAACTAGGAATAACTGTAGATGTGAGTGGTGTTTGAGACAATGGAACTGGAAATTCTCTGATCGGGAGGAAAAAGCTGACACACAAACGCTGGTGAATCTGCCTCCTTTATCTCACCATTACTTGAATTTGTTATTATTTAGTTTTATTGAGTGCCCTTGCTCACGCTGAATTAGTATCTTTATAGTCGATGATGTCAAAGCTGCACTGACAAAAAACAGACATAGGTATATATGATATTTGGAATAACTCATTTTATGACCTGTATAGAAATTTCAGAAAACATTGTGGCACTGATGCAACATTATTCATTTTATTCATTTCGTTCACAAAACATCTTGCGCTTGTAATGGTGACGCTTTTTTTTTCGATCTTGCCAGTGTGCACTTTTGGGTGCATGGGGTTTTCTTTTGTGCCCAGGATGCAGAGG
This sequence comes from Polypterus senegalus, assembly GCF_016835505.1. NCBI lineage: Eukaryota > Metazoa > Chordata > Cladistia > Polypteriformes > Polypteridae > Polypterus > Polypterus senegalus. The sequence continues at coordinate 1,694 of NW_024384020.1, forward strand.
AAAGAATATAAGAGGTCAGTTCCGCAACAGGCAATCATCATATTCAAATGGTAACAGTTCACACACAAAACCCAAAGGGGCCCGTCCTTTCTATATTTCGACATGTGTACCTGTTGCCATGTACACAGTTCTCTCTGTGCTGTGGTTATTTATTACACTGAAGGGCTGAGTAAGCGGCGGTTTTGGGAACAGAAGCTTGTCCATGTTGCATCCTCTTTTGCTTTACCCATCGCTTTTCTTGTAAGAGCGATGACAAAGCTCCTCTCAAGTTGAGCAAAGAACATCTTTTTTTCCCAGTGGCCCCATGCATGCCTTGTACAGTACATGTCGCTGATTCCCGGGCAAGTCAAATGTGTTATAGCAAAGCAACTGGCCACCTGCTCGTGCCACTCTGAATAAGCTCATCCCTTTTTGGTGAACAATGTCAATGCAGCACTGGGTAAAAAGAAACAGACAAATATATGAACATTTTGAAGAAGTCATTTTATGTCCCAATAGTACCAATCAAAAAACATTGTTGCACTAATGCAATATTATTTAAAATGAACAGCATCAGATCGGTATGAATTTATACAGTGCTGTTAGTTAGAGTCAGATCGAAGGGGTGGGTGGTGATGGGAAAGTGTGAACGTGACTGAAGAATAAACTGAAAAGAAGCTAACTTTTAAAATGCCAAACATTTACATCCCAGGGGATGGGTTTTATACGGGGATCGTGACTGAGAGAGTAAAAGTGAAAAAAAAAACGCAAATTTTACATGTACAGTGTTACCTCAGTATATGTCCGCTTTGGAATAAGTCCAACTTGATATCCTGTTTGGACACGAAAATTTTGCTTGGTATATGACCTTGTTTTCCTCTCTAAAGACAAAGCCACGACTGCCTCAAACGCCAATCGCCAGTTGCTGGATTCAGTAAACAACCTCCCCTATAATTTTGTAAATTTTCGCTGTGTGGTAAAAGCGGTCCACAGCTCCTGTCAAAGGCCGTTTTAAAATAAATAATCACGCGCCGGTGAGGGGCGTGGTGTTTGTGGCTGAAGACGTTTTCAGGGTGATTCACGATGTGGGCATTTCTCACCTAAATGCAGAGGTGAGAGACCATCCGGTTCGTTATTGTTCCTGGGGCTCTTATCTTGATAAATAAGCCGGGGGTCGGCTGGAAGGGTAGGAAAAGAAAGAACGGACGGGAGGTTGCGAGAGAAAGAAAGAAGAGAGAGAGCAGTGCAGGAGAGCGGCGAGTGCAGGAGAGGGTTGCAGCGGGAACGGGGAGCCTGGGTATTGGGCCGACACCGGGAATAGTAGTGGTTTCACCCCCGGGAGAATCTGGAGCGATTGACGGAAGGAGGGTGACTCTCCGTGTAGGCAGCGGGAGTCGGGACTTGGGCAGTGTGTTCCCCAGTGTGGGCGGCCTTGCCTGTGGATCTCAAGTCGTTGTCAGGAGGAGCCTACCGGAACCAGGGATTGAAGGGTGAACTGAACAGCTGAAGTAGGCAGAGTGAAGGTCAGCTGCAAGTAGGTTAACTCCCTGTTGGGAGAAACAGGGGGCCGCCAGAAAAAGGCACCACACTTCTTGTTGTTTTTTTTTTTTTTTAAAGGAATGCTTCCTGCTGTATTTTTAATCTCGTTGCTTTAGAAGACCTTATTCTATTGTTTTTAACCTCCCCATTTCACTTCGATTTTTTGGATTATTTATTTAAATTTTGGACACTGCACTTTAATTTGAACACCTTGTTTTGTTGATTGTTTTAATAAAAGCACTTGCACTTTTGCCATCCCTTGCTTTGTTGTGCCCATTGCTAAGCTCATCAGTAACATTACCGACGGTAGGGTTCAGGCTACCCGACAGCTGATGGGAGCATACAGCAAACCGCATCATCCAGCGGATGCCGAGACGACGGTATCTACGATTGTAAAAAACAAAGACGTTATTAAAAAGTAAAAGTGGGGCCATCAGCCTTCACACATTATACAGTCCATGTCTATTTTGTTGTTTATTACTAAACATGAAAAATGTTTCTTTTAGTGATATTTTACACAGATTGTTGTAACCAAAACACACATCAAATTATTTCTCCTTAAAATTTGGGTACCTCACTCCCAGATGATCTATAAAGAGGAACTGGAAGAACTTCTTGCCGTTCTGAGGCTGGGGGATAGTATAGCAGGCTGTTGCTGTATCGACATATTTAGAAGAAAAAAGAGGCTGACGGAGGGGGGCAAAGGTTTAAGGTGGGCCAGAATTATGATTTTTTTCGTTGGTCATGTTAAACAGATGCCACATGTTCAAAAAAAATCAATAGGTATATGACCCAGGGTTTATTTGTTTATATCCTTGATCATTTAATAGCTGCAATCATGACATGAGTCAGTAATATTTTAATAAAGGTAACAGGGACAAATACTTTGGGGTATTTTATAGCAACTATCATTTCAGATGCACTTTTGCAATGCCCAGGGGATGAGTCCCGGTGCAGATTTCTGCAGCTCCACAATTCAGTAGCTCTGCTGAACAGCCAATTCCATTAAAAATTTTTTTCACTTGGTTTACTTGAATTGAGCCAGATAACCTCCCAAATGCTAACTTTAACCATAGTGTAACGCTGTGTTTATTTGACAAATAATATAAAGGACAATCTCCTCAATGGAGTGGACCTCTGGGGGTCTGGGAAATTGTTATTGATATCTAGAGCAAGAAAGTATTTGAAGGTAAAGTGTAAATAGGAATGTTCTCATTGTTATGTCATTTCTTATTTTTAAATTCCCGCCAATCTGATGAAAGGACCTTCTCCCAATGATTGTGCTCCTTTATTAAAAATGACCTTTCTATAGGTAGGCAAACAACGGCAGTAGAGCAGTGCCACAAATTGCCCATGTGAGTACTGAGAAGAGAAACAGAATAGACAGGATTTAGTAACAATTTTTAAATATTATATGACTAATATTTTAATATTAATGAGTTTTTTTTACTATTTATTATCCACAGAGATGCATTAGGGGTAGCTATTCAGCAGCTCTGCTCAGGGTATGCTAAACTGAAGTAGTGAGTCTTCAGCCTAGATTTTAAACCTGAGACTAAAGGGGGCATACCTTATAGTAGCAGGCAGACCTTTTCACAGCTTCAGGGCCCTGTAACAAAAAGCTCAACCCCCCATGTTATTTTATTAATCCTTGTAATCATAAGCAGACCAGCATCTTGAATCTTAATGTGCGCCTGGTTTAGTAATAATGAGTTCAGATAAGTAAAGCAGGACTTTGGGCCATTTAAGGCTTTTATTTTTTAAAAGGAGGATTTTAAAATCGCCTTAAACTTAACCTGCGGATAAGGGACTTAAGAACTGGAGTTATGTGTTTGTATTTCCTTGAGTTATGTGTTCATATTTTCCTGTTTTTGTAATAATTCTTGAAGCAGCATTAGTTAGTAGTAGTCAGTCCTACTAGAAATAAATGCATGAATTTCTCAATATCCTGCATATTCTGAAAATTTAATTTTCTAACTTTTTTAAGATGGAAAACATATTCTGGGCAGTTTTTTAATGTCTTTAAATTACATGCTAGTGTCAAGACAACATCAAGAATGTGGACTGATTCAGTAAAACTAATGGTGATTCCTACTGAGTATAAATAATGACAACATATTCTTGCGATCAACATCATTCTCTTCAATAATAACATTTTTGATTTGTCTAGGGTTCAAGACAAACAGTTCTATCATCCACTCCTTTAACTCACTAACACATTTAATTAAGGACAACAACAGAGAAACTTCATTTGATCTAAAAAGAAAGGTGTAACTTGCTATCATCTGCATATGAGTGAAAATTAATGTTATGGTTTCTAATAATAGATCCCAGTGGAAGCATGTAAAGTGAAAACAGTAGGTCCAGTATTGTGCTCTGCAGGACACCATATCTAACTTCTTTGTTTAATGATGGAGTACTTTCAGCACATTGCTGTATGTATTTCAATCGATTTGATAAATAAGAATCAAATCAGGCAAGAATATTTCCTGTAAGCCCAATGTGTTTTCAGCCCATGTAGTAAAATAGAATGGTCAGTGGTATCAAACACTGAGCCTAAATCTAACACCATAATTACAGCGGAATTTCCTTGTTCAGAGAATAACAGAAAGTCATTTACAACACTTGTTAGTGCTGTTCCTGTACTATGAGTGGTGCAGAAACCAGATTGGAATTTCTCAAATCAATTCTGATGTGAAAGATAAGACTGAAGCTGATTGGTATCTACATTTTCCAGAAATTTTTAAAAGGGAAATGGTATATTTGAAATGGATCTGTAATTATTAAGTATGTGTGGGTCTAGGTCTGTTTTTTTTAACTAATGGGCCATGCACCATGCAATAATGAGCTATTGATAGTCCTAAGAATTGGTTCTGAAAGAACATCTATTGCGTTTTTTACTATTTTTTGTTGGCACTGGATCTGGGGAACAAATAGTGGGTTTCTGTCCTGTTCAGGATTAAAATTTCTGAAGTGATGAATGCATGGCAGAAAGGGTTTTCTAAGCTAGTAATTAGGTTTGTCTTCTGATGCCGTGATCTGGGATGCACTGCGTCCAAATCATCACTCAAGGTCATATTGTAATTCAATGTTAGCTGATCTAAATTGTTTTCAAAGATTACATTGGCTTACTCAAAGTATCTGCAAATCGTGAAGCAGAGTTACAACCTAGATGTCATAATGTTTTTGGTTTAATCTTGAATGTACTGGTAAGGCAGAACCAAATCAAATGAAATTAAGTTATTAGTGATCAGCAATAATTTCATTGAATAGGACAATATTTGAATGTTAAATTTTAACTCTGTGAGTTATAACTAAATCTAATGCGTGTGGTTATGATTATGAGTTGGACCACAAACATTAGAATTTAACAATTGGAGATTTTCAATCTATAACTTAATTCTTTTAGCTATTGTCAGTGAGGATTAATAGTATCTGTTTCCCAACATCAGGAGAGGGTTTTGGTCAACAAGATTGTTGCTGAATGGCTATCTGGTTGCTATCAATGAAGGAACTTACCCTCCCTTTCAATTTAAGTCTGGCAGTGGCCACTGCTCTTACCGTTTTCTCATGCAGACACTACTTCAGACACTTTCTCTATTTTTGCATTTGAACCTCACAGGGTTGGATTGCGTTGGTGGGGGTGTTAATCTGATTATCTTGTGATTTCATACATCAGGTTTCTTTTCTGTATTTTATTTATTCTTTTAATAAAATGTTCTTAAAAATAATACATTTATTCCTATAGCACCTTTTTGACTTATGAATTTTCAGCTATATTTTTCTCTCTTGTAACTGTTCAACTCATGAAATCAAAAGCTAGCAACAGAGTGCTTTGATTTATACTCATTATGTTGTTTTCTTTCATAATTTTTTTTATTCATTACTCACTGTTTGGAGATTTGTTTTAAGTTTTCAGTTGTTTTCAAATTGTGGCTGCATTTCCAGTTTTTTTATAAATTTATATATGTTAAGTTAATCTGAAGAAAGTTTGAATTTATAGTGTGTCAAATGTACATTGTCATCATGAATGTAATCTGTTGCATTAAACTGTTTCTTTTAAAATGGATTTATATTATCCCAATATAACTTCTCTATAAAGTAAAAAAGAGAACACATGGACCTTCTTATACCATTCAAGACTGAAAATGCTGTTCTCCTCTTTTGCCACTTGTGCATGTGTTATTTTAGAGTACATACTATTATGCATTTTAGACAGACTTTTTAAACTGAAATATTTATTTAATATGTGTATTTTAGGAATGATTTCCACTGAACTTCAGCAGCTCTGGAAAGAAGTGACTGGAAAAGATGAATGCTGGTAACAGCCACAACAATGTTGATCTGACTGCTAGTTCTGTCAAGTCACCACTATGCGAAAAGTTCTTCAATTGTTAACCATCAAACAGCTTCAAATGGACATCAAATGAGTCAAATGCAGAAAAGAGAACAGTAGGTGCTATTACATGTTACATAACTTTGATTGCTTATGAGCAGTCTTAGTTTACATTAAGCAGACTCACATACTTTATGTATGTGGATGGAAACACTCTGAGCAGTAGCTTTGCAAAAGTATGATATCCTCAGTTCTTTTTCTAATTTATGCTTGCGCGGTGATGCTGAAATTAGGAAAGTGAAGCTTTCTTCCATGTAGTTCTCTCTCAACCAGACCCAAGCATGAAGACAGAAAACTTTAGTATCCTCAGATATGTTAGCAACATGTATTTTTCGAATCTGCATGCCTAGTTGATTTTAATGAACCTTGACGCCACACAGACATATACATTTACCATTTCTTTGCAGTCTCTAAAATATTTAGAAGGCACTGGGTTTTTCTGACTAACTAAACTGTCTTAAAAGATTCAAAGCCTTTCATGCTATTCACACAATCTGTTGATATTGTTATACATCAACTATCTTCCAGAAGGGCTCAGAAAAGACAATGTTGTTGAATGAAACCTGTCATTTATTAAGCACTAATATCCATCCATCCATTATCCAACCTGCTATATCCTAACTACAGGGACACGGGGTCTGCTGGAACCAATCCCAGCCAACGCGCAAAGGCTAAGGCAGGAAACAATCCCTGGGCAGGCGCCAGCCACCACAGGCACACACACACACACACAACTAGGGACAATTTAGAATCGCCAATGCACCAAACCCTGCATGTCTTTGGACTGTGGAAGGAAACCGGAGCACCCAGAGAAACCAGGCACAGGAAAACATGCAAACTCCACACAGGGGGGACCCAGAAAGTGAACCGGGTCTCCTAACTGCAAGGTAGCAGGCTACCCACTCTGCCACCGTGCGCCCCTTCCATCAATACTCTTGAGTAAAATTGCACAATTATGTGATGGATTTGCTAAATTCAGATCTCTTCTAAAAGAAAACATTGAGATTGCAAGTAAATCAAGCCTGCCTGTATAACACGACATGACACTCTTTGATTTTAATCCCAGAGAGAAAGTCATGCTTCACATTCCTACCTCTCATTCCAAATTAATGGCTTATTGGCAAGGGCCTTATGAAATTAAGGAATGAAGAGGACAGGTCACTAATCTGGTGAAACAGCCAAATAGGCAACTGGCCCAACAAGTCTATCAAAATCTGTTGAAGCCATGAAAGAAAAGGGACTGTAACCCTTGCTCCGGTCAACCTTCTTCTCTCTTTGCAAGCAAATTGCATCTTCATATTACCATGCCGCCCTCCTTACTTATATGATTAATGTCAAGATTGTGTGCCTTTTTAAAGTTTTCTTAATTTGTTTTTTAATTTTCCCCATTTGGGATTTTGAAAGACAAGTAATCTGTTTCTTATGTTATTTGGGGAATTGTAAAAAAGTCAAAAGGTTTTTATTATTTAATTTATTTATTAAGTTTAACCATGTCGTAATTTTGATTTTAAATGGAATCACCATTTTTGTGTTGTTGTGAGTACCATTGCGAAGCAGGTTACTAACTTAGAACAGTAGGGAGTTACAATGTGAGATGTCACTGTTGAAACACTATAAGGCCAGTGTCACAGACTAACTGGATCGCCAGGTACTGGATACCTCAAAACATTCTCATGTCAGTGATAGTGTATCAATGATGTTTTATAAACTTTGGGTTACTTTTCAACTGTTCTTTTGGTTAGTATATTGTGTTTTGTTCGTTTTCATTAATTACATTTAGTACTGACCTCTCCAAGTGTCTTGATTTTGATTCTCAATAATGTCCATCTCCCAGTCTGTGTAAAATTTGAAAATATCAATCAGCGAGCTGCTTGTTCTTGCTTTTCACCTAAAATGTTGTATATTCTTGGCACAGTTGTTGAAAGAGCAAGCCTCATATCATCTTTGGGTAGTAATCAAGGTTGTTGCTTCATTTTAACAGCCACCAATGTTATGAACCCTTCTCACACAAAAAAGTAGTTGCAAATGGTACAATGATTTCAAGGTTCATTTAGCCAACAAAAAATCCTTCAGTCAATCCATACCAAAACTTTAAGAAGTCTCCTATTGCAAGAGTTAAATTTGTCACTAACAGTTGTTGGAGATTCATTCATTTGTCTTTACAAAGGTTATCATTATTAATATCTTCCAGTCTAGTCTTAAAAAGATTGATTATCCAAGATGTAACATTATCAGATATTACACTATCAAAAATAATCATCTAAGTTGGTTTTAAAACAACCAGGTGCTGACAAATATACACTTCAAGTTCAGGAATGTTTGGGAAAATTTACGTGATTGCTGCTGGGAACCCCTCCTGTTCCAAATACCCAACTTCACCTGAAAACCTGGCACTTTATCCACGTATCAATAGCAGTAACACCTGTTCCCTGCATTTGAACATAAAGCTGATTGAAATGAGAAAAATTCTGGCTAAGTATGAAAATGTTTCAATTAATTTCTTATTGCAAAAGTGTTCAATAAACGGGGATTTTCATTCTCAAGAAAAATATCCATTTCCATTTCAGAAACTCAAAGACAAAACAAGGCCTCTGAAAGCCATCAGTGTGGTAAAGAGTGTAGCATGTTCTGAGTTCTTCTGAGTACTTCTAATCACAAAAACTTTAAAAAGTGATGATTTAGTTTAAAATTTTAGCTTCAGTGACATACTTCAAAACACATTTCAAGTAACCTGGAATGGTTTTGCTTACCAGTGCATAATGATGAAGAACACAGTGGGATAAAATAATGTATAGTGCTCTTTTTCACAAGTGTTGTAAACCCAGAGCTAGCAGGAGACCATTTGTGCATAGCAAACCCACATCATTCACTAATCAAAATTCTTATTTCAACTGACCAGCATGCATGTGACAACAAAAAACCAGCAAGTGTGCACAGTTTGACATTTTAGCTGGCTCATTCAGCTGGAGACCGATTCTTGCTGGATTAGCCTGAGTTTCGTCAAAAATCTGTCTTAGAATGTCCTGGGAAATCTTAACAAAATGAAATGTATTGCATTGTTTGACAGTGAAATTTTCATCCTTGATTTTTTTCTACAAATGAGTTCAATCGTATCTATAGCACATCATTTCACAAGTTCTTCCCCAAAAGTTTATTTTTTTTCTCTATCCTGAAAGTAACAAAAAAAATATATGGTTGGTTAAGATTCTTGTGGACATGGGTCAGCCCTGGGATCGGGTCAAGCCAATTACCTTCAGATTAAATATGGCCATATTGCTGATGCTCAGTATTTCAGGGAGGATAAATTTGAAATCTCTCCTGTGGATTAGTTAACAGTGAACTTGGTCGAAAATGTGGCAATTAAAAAGCGTCCTGTATTTTTTGTTTAATTCTCTTTACCTGTATTTCTTTTTTTGTTCATTGACATTGTGTTCACATCTCCTTCCCAAGATGGTAAACATGGTAAATCAAGTCAATTGTCTGGTTCAAAACAGGCGACTAATAAAGAATAAGTAAAAGGGTTAGCTGCTAAAATGCTTTATACTTTAAATGAAATAGCTTCAAAGATTCAGCTAAAGGAATAACCTCAGGTACAAAGGTGAAGTAACCTGTAATACCTTACTCTGAATTTTTTTGTAGATCCTAAAAAAATGTGAGCTTCATTAGTCAGTATAAGTTGGTCTTTAATTTGATGCCCAAAACTCTCCAAGTCTATAAAGTAAAGATTGCCTAAATGTCATCACTAATGTCAGATAAACAGTTGAAATATGTTTCAGCCCTATATGCAAATAAACGCCCACTCATCCAAGAATTAGATAACTTCTTAAAGAATTTGGCAGGATTTTTGATATGCCACACAGAATACAAAGTCAGGTTGGGATGACACAGTCTTAGTTACACAGATATGAAAGGAGGAGTTTTAGACCTTTTATATTTCAATCATCTAAGAAACCCATCCCTGCCTCCTACACCTGCTGCTGCCCTGCCCAGTTCCTCAGAGTTATCTCTGGCAGAGACTGAAGCTATAGACACTTATATTGCACTTATATTGCAGAGCTGGGACAAAAAAGCTTAAGTTTCAGAAAGATGCTAGCATGTGCGGCGCTAGGACTTGTTTTACTTCACTTCTCATGTAGTTTAAAATTGTAACAAACTTCAGGAAACTAGACAGTGTGTCTCATTTTAGGGTTGTTGGGATGAACTTTTGTTGTCAACCTGATCTAAAATTAATCTGTCATCTTGGCAGAAAATTTTATAACTGCAAATTATTCTGCCTCTCATGTTATTATCACTCGTTCACTTAAACCCCCCCAGTGTATTGCAAATGTTGATAGTAACCCTATCGGGGAGGTATTAGTTAAATTTGCTATGAAATCAGTCACCTTACAAGTGAGTGTCTTACACTTTGAATAGATTTCTCTCTTGGTTCTTCTATTATTAAATCCTCCTGTAGTTTTAGGTTACCCTGGTTATTGAAACACTACTCAGTCATTGACTGGGCAAAAAATGAATTGGTGTCATGGGATTCTCAGTGTGTTTCTGTATGTTTTTGGGTTATACCTCTTTGCCCATCTGTTTCTGAATTACATTTACACCTGTACAAGGCTCTTTAATTCATCCCCATAGAACCTGTGATTGTGCTATTGATCTTGTCCTTGGGGTAGTATTGACTAAAAGTCATATTTATTTGTAGTCTTGGCAGAGACTCAAGCTATGGGCACTTATATTGTAGGAAACTTTGCTAACGGTTTTAATTAGACTGTTTAATAGTCTTCTGGTGTGGTGGTTTCTTCATTTTGAAAAAATTACCTTTTTTCCCCTCAGTGATTTTTTGAAAATTAAATAACTGTGAAAATTGCTTATCATATTCCTTTAATTTCCTCTTGTAGGATCAGATTACTGGCTATACGATTTTTATGAAGTTGGACTTGTGTAATACCTATAGTCTTATTAAAATTAGGAAAGGGGATGCATATAGAACAGGTTTTAATAAACTTCTGGACATACTGTATATGGTTATGCCATACAGAATGGTCAATGTCCAACAGTATTTCAGTTGCCTATTAATTATAACTTCTTGTACACTCTGTTTTGGTTTACATATATGCCACTTTGATTTTTCCCCAAGATCTGCTTTCCCATATCTGTCACATCAGAAAGGTCTTGTATCAGTTTTTGGTAAAGCAGGTCCGTGGCTCAGAAAAGTTGGCAGTGTTTAATAAATAAATAAATAAATAAATAAATAAATAAATAAATGGACTTGCTTGTGCTGGGAGGGAGCAGGTGTGACTGATTTGCTGTGAAGGCGCTCCATCTCCGGGTTGGTCGAGGCAGTCAGCCGTCATTGCCTTATTATCAGCCCAGGGCAGCAATCAGGAAATTGCACCTGCAACACCTCCTCGAATATAAAGGGCAGTGACATTTAGAAGGAATAAAAACAAATTAAAAACAAATGGTTAGAGCAGAATTAAAAGGGCGGGAGTGTGACGATGTGGGTTCTGGCTCCACGCTCCCATGGCTGTTTGGGAACCCTTGAACCCAACACCGTCGATAATGAAACCGAGAGAGCTAGTCAGTGAAGGCAATAAATTTAGCAACTGAGCAAGGGGGTGGTTAAAAAGTGAAACAGTGCTTTTATTAAAAACAGTCCATCAAACAAAAGTGTCCAAATAAATAGGGCAGTGTTTCCAAGTTCAAATAAATAAATAACCCATAAAAACAGAAGTGAAAGTGGAGGTTAAGACCATTAGAAAAACAATCCTTTAAAACGAGAGGTAAAATCTTCTTTAGGAAGCAATCTTTAAAAACAACAAATCCGGTGTAACGTTTCTGTTAGCGTCTCACCTGCTTATCCCGTTTGGGCTTAGCAGCAGGCAAGACGCTCTCTGCAGCTGCCCTCCTCTTACACTTTCGCGAGACTGGAGCCTCCCGATCCCTGGCCGGTTAGGCACTCATCCAGTCCCGAGACTTGATGTCCATCAATGACCAGGACGCACACATGGGGACTCCACCACCAAGCCTCCGACTTCGCTGCCTTTCCCGGCCTTCTGCGCTCGTCGCTTTCCTCTGGGTACTCCGCTACCTGGTCACTCAGCGGGAGCAACATCAACTCAAACGTCTGGGGTTGGCCTTAAACCCAGCTTCCTTACAGCTGCCCTCGATCGCGCGCTCAAAACGCAAAGCACCGCCTGCTTCCTCGCTCCCTGTAACCTCCGTCCTCTCTTTACCTCGTTCTTTTTCTCATTCCTCCATTTTTCCCCTTCAACCAGCGCTTCTTTTTATAACGTGAGGCCATCACAGCTGTAGCATTAGCCACGGGAGCAATCACGAATGTGGGCAGTTCTCACCTGTGCACACGGTGAAAACGCCCACATCGACCGCGGCTCGCTACAACATCGCCCCCCCCCACGAAGCCGCCTCGGGTGCGGTGATTATTTAAAAATGGCCTTTGCTCAGTGAGCTGTGGACCCATAACACCACAGGGAGAAGCAGGCAGGAAAAAGAGAGAGGAAATAAGCTGAACAGAGTGGAAGAAGGTGGACGGGAGTAGAGCCCAAGGAGGAACAAGTGGCCATCACTCAAGAAGGGGCTGTGGGTCACTCCTGTTGAGCATCTTTATGAACAGGAGCAGCCATTATGTTCTGGGTGCTCTTGCCAGGAGGGCCTTTGAGACAGCAGTAGTGGGAGTACAGAGAGCCCGTGCGGCTGGAGCCTGGATTGGCAGCAGTTTGGGCAGAGCAAGGCTTGGTGGTTGCCCCCAGCGCGTGGGATTGGTGGGTGGGACGCAGGGTCAGATGAGATGCGAGTCTGAACCTGCTGGTCATTGATCTCTCCAAGCTGTGAGGTCCGAATAGGATAAGAAAGAGAAGCTTAGTTTTAAAGTGAAGTCACCAGGGCTTGCAGATTTTATAATGAGTTTCCTGCACTGCGTTGTTTTAACCTCATTTTAACGAATTTTCTATTTATTGATTTTAACCTTCACAGAACACTTCATTATATGGATTATTTATTCATTGACAGTTTGGAGCACTGCATTTTGGGATACTTGTTTTGTGGGTTTTTTTATAATAAAAGCACTTGCACTTTTCACCATTCCTTTGTTTGATGTGTTTTGTCTTCATCTACCAGACTCATCATGACTAACAATGGTGTCAGGTTTAGAAGAGCTCCCAAAAATCAAGAGGGCAAGGAGTTGACCCGCAACGTCACATGGTGACATGCTCATAATTTAATGTGAAACTTCAAAATGTGACGTTCACCAGCCATCCTTGTTATTTCTTTGTTATTTTAATAGCCAAATAACAAATTAATCCAGACAAAGCCTCTGTGATGTTAAACTGGGAGCTGCCTGATAGTATTAAGCAAGTTCAGTATTTTGTTGTTTTTTCCAACTGCTGACATACAATGTGGACTTGAACCCGGACACACACAGACGGACATCATAAGTTCACCACACACCCTTTATTTACAATTATTTACAACAACAAGTCAATTGCACTTCCAGTGCTTTCAGCACCGTTCCCCAAATGTCCAGGCCTCACAGTCCTTGTGCCTCTCTCTTTGCGCCTCCATCCTCTCAAGCTCCGTCCTCTTCCACCCACTTCCGCCATGACTGAAGGTGGCCCCTTAAATAGGAACCGGATGGGCTCCACGTTTCCCGGCACTCCCCCGGGGGGGCCCCCCCCAGTGTGGCGGATGTCCCATTTCTTCGGAGCCGCCCGGGTGCCCCCTTCGTCTTCCCCAGCACTTCCTGGGTGTGGGGGAAAGTGCTGGGCTCAGATAATCAGGCACGGGGCACCGCCTGGCGGACCCCACGGGTCCCCTGGGGGCTGGGCTTCCAAGCCCTTTGCGAGCAACATAACCGGGGCGGACACCCCTGCAGTCTGGAGGACGCCCTCCTCCGGTCCTCCTAGCGTCAACAAGAATTGACAATTCTTGACAAGCAAAAGAAACATTTGGGTCAGCTTCCATTCTACATTATTTTTATTATCGTTTCTCTTTCATTTAATGTAGATGTGATGAATATCAATGTAGGGGCTGTGCTATCACAGTACTTTCTGAAAATTGGTAAATTCCATTATTCACTGTGTTTTTGCAAAATGATCCACTACTGATCAGAACTACAATGTTGAAGACAGAGAACTAGACAAGAAGTTGGCTTTGGAGGAATGGCACCATTGGTTTAAAGTGCTGCTCAGACGGTTTTAATATTACTGATAACAAGAATTTAATTTATTTAAGAACTGCTAAATGTTAATTGAAACAGGCTGAGTGTTCATTATTTTTAAGTTCTTTCAGTTTTTATGCATATCAAACCAGTGATCACAATTTTAAAGCTGATGACCTTTCAATGTTGTTTGAATCTGATTTGGTTGCAGCTGAGCCTGAAATGATTACCCCTTTACAGTAATCCTCTATTAGCCGACTTTCCGGCTTCACTCATCACGGTTTTATATTAAGCATAACTAAATATATAATCCGGTTTTAAGCTCTTCCCAGGTTCTGCGGACAATGTGCCTTTTTACTTCCTGTACCTGCCCTCAGTTGGTTTGCCCAGTTGATTTCATACAAGGGGCTGTTGGTGAATGACTGAGAAGCTAACCATTCGAACGCGTTAAGTTCTCCTGACTGAAAGCAAACCCAATCAGAGCCGCAGTTAAGTTCCTGTGTGCTGAATGCAGTGTTAACCAGAAGTCGTCTGCTCATTCAGCATCAACATGTTTGCTGTGTAAAGAGTTAATTTTTGTGCTCTTTTGTGTTTATCTTTGTGCATAGTCAAGACCTTCATTATGGCTCAAAACAATCTGCTCCTGCTGCCCTTAGGGCCCATGCCCACACCAGCGGAAGGTGTTGGATTGTCGAAAAGGTAGCGTTTTGGATATGCTGAAGGAAGGAAAACTACACCGTAGGACGCCATTACAGCATCAATGAGGCTACGATTCTTTTATTTTAAAAAGTAGGAAAGGAATATAAGATCTACGCCGCAGTGTCCTTTTATCCAGGTGCAAAACAGGTTGTAAGTGGATGTAATAAGGCGTAGTCTGGATGGAATCTGCTTTAGGGATTTCGATTGAAGACTGCCAGAAGAAGAACAACAGTGCTACCAATTTTGCCTGAAGTGGCTCCTTTAGAAGGGCTTACGCTCTTCTTTGTTGTCAGAAAAATTAAACTCATTGTTTCGGACAAGTCCCCGGCATTGTTGGTGAGTAACCATAATTAATTTTCATTACAGTACTTAGTACATGTATATCGTTTAGTGTCACTGTACACACATTTACTGTATACTATTTTTCTTGCATTATGCGTATTTATTGCTTGGTGGCATGTCTATCATAATGGCTGTAATATTGTGATATGGAACCCTTTTCGATATCTTTAAAATAATATTGGTTTCTTATTAACGTTTTTATACATAATTTCTGATCTTACCTAAATATCTAAGAGTACAAGGTTATTTAAAACTGTGTTGAATATTTATAAACAGTGTGGGAGAGTTTAAAGGCTAAATATTAAAAAAAACCACAAACATATGGTTTCTACTGTGATTTTACCTATCGTGGAGGTTAAACCCAAGCGATCAGGAGGATACTTATTTAAAATTTGGATGCAGTGATGGGATTCCTGAATATCAGTGGTGTTTAAACCCCTTCTCTTTCCCCTTGTCTTTCATCCTTCTCTCCTAGGGGCTTGAGTTAAACTGTTTTTCGGTCAGTGTTACATAAGTTTTAAATGGAAATTCATTTTCCATTTTTATTCCCTGCATTATGAAAACCCTGCTTTCTTGGGAGATTTTTTTGGTGCCAACACATGCTAATATAGTGTAGGTCTTTATATGGGTGTGATAAGAAAGACAAGCGAGCATAAAGGGTTTCCCCCCATATTACTGTAAAATAATTGCAATAGAATATTTAATAAAAAATCAGTACAATTGCACCATCAGTTGACAGTCAAAATGGTGAAGTGGGAATATTTATGAAGGGACGGAGTAGAGTGAGGCATGCTGGGAAGGAGCCGAGATGGATGTTGGGATTGTTGGCGTCATCGGGAGTTGACAGAGGGAGGCGGAAGTGGTGATGCATGGTTAGTGAATCAAGCAGAGTCATGGCGGGATCGTCTTTCTGCGGGAAATAAAAGCGAAAAGGTTAGTCCGCCATTCCCTTCTGGCATCGATTTTCCCTACCGTTTAGGTCTGTCTTAGCCCCTACTCCCCGTGCGTGACAATGGGCGAGAAATTTTTGATTATCAAATCAAAAAATTATTCTTACAGTCTGGCAGATGCAAATTACTCCATCTGGCTTCTCATCTTCTTAACCATGTGAGGATATTTCATTGGATTTTATTATGGACATTTCTTATTCTAGGGCAAGACATGTATTTTCATCATTGCAGATGCATCTCTAAGTCTGCTCATTTTTGGGCTCATGGCGGAGTTATACTTCATGCGGTAGCGGGGCATGCTGCAGCGGACGTTCCTGCTCATAGCGTTGTAGTGTTCATACTTGCGTCATTCTTCACGAAACTGGAGGAATCCACCAGGTGGCAGTGCGAGATATATTCATGGTGAGAACATGTTCGGCTCTCTGTGTTGTGGTGCCTAGAACACCTATTAAATTCGAAGACACCTTTGCAATATCTCTGAAAAGGATGTTTTTGATTAAATCCATCAATCCAGGGATGTGTCCATTCCAGCAAGCATTGGACACGAGTGAGAAACAGTCCTTGGGGAGGCCTCAGCTCCCAAGGTGAATACAACACTGCGCCTTTCACTAGAGTCATTTTAGCAGCCCAAATCCCCAAATCTGCATATCTTTGGAAGAAAACCGGGGCACAGTGTGGAATACAAGCAGGAAATACCACAACATAACTCCCTTGAGACAGCAGTGCTATTCTACCACGTGACACCCCCCTGGTTTTAAATTTTTCCCCATGTGTGTAATTAAGTATTCATTATTTAAACGAAAGTATATGTAAAAAGTACATACACACTTTAATGCATTTCATCATGAAAGTGATATCAAGTAGGCCTAAATCTAAAGATTCTAAATTGCAGAGTTGGAATATCATACATTTAATTTGTTCTGTGTGGCGATCTATTGTTGCTTTCCCCTGCTGTCAGGTCCAAGAAGCCCTAGCGATTAAAAACTGGGATGACATTTACGATGGTCTGCTTTAATGATAAGGTAAACTTACGAGGTTAAAGTGGACATTTTGAGATTAAAACCGAAATTTCCACCTTAATCACAAAATACATATTTTCACACGTGTCCTTTATTTTTTCTCAGTGGCTTAAATATAACCTATACATTATGTTGCTGTTGTTTAGGGTTTCAAAAAATAAAAGCGACACCAAAGATGGTATCCGAGAATTTTTAAAAAGTATTGTGTCATTACGTTTGGGGAAATATCTACATTTGACAGAAAGCCTCTTTTGAGATCCACGGGATGAATGCTTGATGTGGTGAAGCAAAATGCCGAAAACAGATGCATTGGTGCTTTTATATTCAAAACGTCACATATTCCCAATCGTAATGACCCGATACATTTAAAAATCTCACATACCATCTTTTGTGCGTCTATTTTTTTTTTGCAACTTCACGCAACATAATGTTAAACTGTTTGAGACACTGGAAAATAAAAAGTGAAAATGTGTTTTGTGATTAAATGGTTTTGGCAATCTCGAAAATATCCCATGAGTTTATTAAAAGCAGACCATCGTAAGTCATCCGTTTTCGCTACTGACCAACGGAGTAAAAACTAAAAATGGGGCACAAAGATGGTATTGAGACTTTTAAAATGTATCGTGTCATTCGATCGGAATATACCCCGCTTGAATATAAAAAACACCACGAATGCATCGTATGCGGCATTTTGCTTTACCACTTTGAACCATTCATCAAACAGCAAAGCCGCCATCGATCCCGAAGGATCTCCCCAAACTTTCTGTCACATGTAGATAGTAAACAGAGACTCTGGCGTCCGTTCCGACTTTTAGCACATTGCCCCCAGACTTTTGCTGGTACTGCCTTCGCGCGCAGCGTGGGGTTAATTTCTGAGGACCTGCTCAGAGGGCGCGTGAAATGAAAGCTGGGAACCAGCCCATGATGTGGAGCGCTCGTGTTCTGGCGTGAAGTATCGTCGGCCCTACATGCCCTTTCAGAACAAAATCTCTGGTTCATATTTTACTTCCTATTTTTTATGTTTATATGGGATTCCCAAAGGGTTTGGGCCTCAGTTCTGTCCCGATTTTGGAACAAAATTTTTCAGGGTTGGATATTAGATAAATTAACAACATGGCTTTTCACTCAAAATGTAATGGTTTAGTTGGAAAAATGAATCAAGTCTTGGAGAAAAAATCAAGGAACTTGGAAGTTTCTTTGCTGTACTATTAATGCCTCCCTATCTGATTGGGCTGACATTTTACTTTTGGTTGTTTCGTGCAACATATTATTTAGTCGTCTATTCAAATTCTTTCTGAATCTTGGAAATTCAGTAATTCATTCAGCGTTCATAGTTTTCAATTACTTTTATGAGACACAAACAGTATGAAATAATTTGTTCCCTTGGATATCTTTTTTAAATCTTTCCAAAGTGTTATCATAGATATATGTGGGTTTCTGATCTCAATGAAAAATCGATTTGAGAATAAATTAATTTAATAAGTCATCATGCTTAAAATGAAAAGGGTTAGTTGCCAACAATGCATTTTATCAGTAAAAATTAGTGATGCAAATTCTAAGTAAAATTAGTACAATACAATATATCAACTGGATCATATTTATAAGATTTAAGAAAAGGCAAAAAATTTTATTAATAAAAAGTAGTCAATTTGTGAATAATTACATAATAAGCATTTTATATCCAATGCAGGATGATTCCATATTATAAGGGACACAACCCTTCTAGTGTGTGTGAATGAAGTTGATTATCAAGAAAAAGCACAAAAGCAATTAAGCACTGGTGACCTGCTATTACTGTTAAAAGGAATCATTTGTCACTGCTTTATTAACAACATGTGTCAATGATGTTTCAAACGTGTTACATGTCTCATATTAACTGGATTAAAGTAATGCATTTAAGGGGTTACTTTAAAAAAATGTAATTGCAGAAAATGTTAATGTGTAAATTTGCACTTGTTGATGATTAATCTGCAGCTTTTTTCACCTTCTGAAAAAGCTCTTGTTTATATAAAAATTAATAATGTAAAATGTGAGTATTGTTATAAATTTGAAAATCTTTTCACAGGAAAAGAAAAAAGTTACTAATTCATTAATTTTATCAGTCGAGCCAACTGAAATATGTAATATTGGCTTTTACAAATAAATATTTAAAAACAACATTATGCCAAACATTAGCACAGCTCACAAAACTTTTTTTTAGTTCAAAAATATGCAAACATTGTAATAGAAACTGTATGCAAACAAGAGTGAATGTGTCAATAAATTTAATTTTACATCTAATCAAGTTTTGATAACTTATTTGTCATCAATATACTGCTCATCCCAATCAACCCCAGAGTGGTACGCATGCACATACCCACACCCAATCAGAGCCTGCATGCTCTGTGACCAAATGTTATTTAAAAATCACACTTTGGTCAAAGATGTCTTATCACAGAAAACATTAAGCAATAAAGTGCTGAGGCTGTGCAGAACACACAAGCAACTAAACAAAATTGAATTTAGTGCACAAGCTGCTTAGACTTGTGGTGTAAACAAATTGTACTCATTCTTCCATATTGTTTGCCATTTACCTATATATTATGTGTAATGTAAGTAATACAGTCTTTTTTATAAACTGTTTACTGCATATAGAAAATATTTTTTTGACATAATATAATATTTTATATTTCCCAGTTGATTGAAAACTGTCATTTTGTCTTTTATGTTTAATTACTGACAAGGTTTTATGCAGAGCTCGAGAGCAATTTTGGAAAGCCACTTATGCCTCAGCGTTCCTGCACATCATTTTCACTTCATGTAGAGTGAAACAATGGAGAATACACACACAATAAAGCAAAAATAAAATTGTGTAAAGTGTCACCATGAAAATGAACTTCTACTTCATGTATTATTTTATTTGCCCAGATAATTGACATGTGTTGTTTTGCTTTTCACTTATAAATATGAGACTGCCCTATTGCCACACAATCCTAGAGTTTTTTCCTTTTGTATGCTAACATTTAAAGTAAAAATATGTGTAGACAGTATTGCTGTGTGCAGGAAATTATTTATTTTAAAATTCACTCAAGCTGTTATAAACAATCTTTGGCTTTCGGATGTAGGGCAGTAGGGATACATCATCGGAAGCCAAGATGATGGGCGTTGTGAAAACAAAGGGTTCAGATGTGGATATAAGCCTTGGCAGTTTAGTACTGAGAAAGTGCATGACAGTTTTAGTGTTAAGAAAAGGTAGTCACTAAGCCTTGACTGGAGTTTGAATGGAAGTTTATGCTGATAGCACATCTTTTAACGCCTTTCCTGCTTCACCTGGTGGATTTTCAACCTAGTGCAATCACATTACTGAAAATTTCTGAAAAAATTGCAGTATAGGCAAGATACTGGAAGATAATACAATATTCCGTGGTCATTCTCCTTGGCTACATCTGTTTTGACATGTTTAATCATGTAGTTCAAATCATCAGCAAAGGAACATACCTCAATATTGTAAGTAATCAATCATCAAACAAATCAAATAGCAACTGTTACATATTAATTGATCACCAATGTAAACAAAATGAATGAGCAGTATTGATTTACACCTCTTCAAAAAGAAATAAAGTATATGTATCAAATATGCTATATGTATCGATTTCTTTTATTGTCCAGTTAACTCTGTGACCTTTGAGGAGAGAAAAATGTACCCACTAGCACTAAACAGTCTCTCTGATGGTACACTGGATTTTGGAATGCATAAAATCTTCCTGACAGCCTTGGCAAAGAGATGTAGCTTTGATGCATGGCGCTTCCATCATATCAGTGGATCCTCTTCTTGAATGGATGTAAAAAATTTTATAAAAAACAGATTTTTAAGTGACACGATTTTATTCAAAAATGTACTAAACAATAAAAAATAAACTTTTTTCTTGTACTAAGATTTTGTTGGTCATATGCAACTAAAAAATAAAATCATGGGAAGTCCATAAAAGAATGAATTTAATTCCATTAAATACATAAATTTGTTAAAGTGAAATTTCTAACCAACTTAACTATGGAAAGAAAATGACACATCATATAAAAGTTAAAGTAACTTTAACTAAATCATTTTCAGTTTTGATTGTAGAGAGTTCCACTCATATTTATCCAAAAAGCTGATACAAAAATATTTAGCAAGTGTAAAATAAAATATTCTGAGACAAATATGCATTTTTCATTTTTTATCAATACTATACTGGTTTTACTGTCAGAGTATAATTGTTTACTGTTCTAAGACAGTTGAACAATCAATATAAGACTGTAAATGTAAATGCTTTTAATTTAGGAAATTTGATATTTATATTTGAGATATTTGCATAAAATATAGCCAACATATTCTTAACATCTTTGGCACAGTACTGCACAATGATTAGCACTGCCCCTTTACAGATCCAACAAATTAGGTTCAAATGTAGAACCTGATTGTGTGTGAGAAACTTGCATGTTCTCCTAATGGCTTTCTGCTCTTCTTATATGTACTCCAGCTTTTCAGCCACAGAAGTGTGCATGAGTGGACCCTGTGATGAAATGGTACCTTGTCAATAACCTTTTCCTGAATCGTGTTTAATGCTGCCAGTATAGGTTACTGCTCTCTGAACTGGAGTAAGTGGGTTTGAGAATGCTTATGACTATTATTTTGTCAGTGAACATAACACATTTTCTTTGAGATTGCTATGAACTGTTGCCAAAACTAAAAGCATCCTACTAAGTGTCTTTTCAGAGTTTGTTGCCAGCATTTCCAGGAGTTCCCATCATCCATTGACTTTTGAAATGAATCCATGAGTATTGTT
The DNA here is from genome assembly GCF_016835505.1 of Polypterus senegalus. Classification (NCBI taxonomy): domain Eukaryota; kingdom Metazoa; phylum Chordata; class Cladistia; order Polypteriformes; family Polypteridae; genus Polypterus; species Polypterus senegalus. Next base: position 23,590 of record NW_024384020.1, read on the forward strand.
TCTTATTTGTCAATGGATTTAGATTCTCAACAGTCAACCCACCATAAACATTGTAAAGAAGTGATGATTATGTGCCTCCCGTACACCTAGAAATTGTCCGCTATTGGTTCATCAAATAAAATGAAAGGAAACTGAATATGAATTCACTAAACAATCCAATTCAATTTCCAGAATTTCATACTGATTTTAACTCAAGAATATACTTCAGTGTGTTTTAGTCGTCAAATTAACAAAGTTTAGCTGAGTTTCCTCTATTCTAAAAGCACACTTTAAACAAAGGCACTGTGTGCACCATGTCTTGACTCCTGCTGCAGCTCCACTGAACAGCTGATTATTGAATTCTGCAGCTCCATGTTCCTGTCTGAAGAAACTGCAACAAAGAAGTGACATCCTTTCACATTTCTTGCAATCTTCTTTTTTTAATTTTAGGTCCAATAAGAGGAAAAAAAAAACATTCAAGAATCATAGAAAAACACATTTATCAAAAGTGGCAGTAACAACCATCCACACACCCATCAGCCACCAATTCCAGAATTGCCCTGTAAAAGGGTCTATATAGGATTAAAATTTATGATGCCTGTGTAGAGGCTGTTAGAGAGCCAGGCAGACAAACTGAGGCCCAGAGTAAAGAGAGAGGAATAAAAAGGAGAAAATTAAAGATTGCAGCAGCATGATGTTTACCTGCTTTCAGCTCAAAGCAAATAAAACACCACTTGCCACTTCTGTATATTGAGTCAGTTAATCCATTGATGCATGCTGAAAAAGGCTGAGTTAGGTTATATTAAAGAATATAGTATTTCAAGTTTACAGGAAAAAGAATCATATAGGGCAAAGGGGAATTAAAGAAAAGATTGTAGAAATTTTGACCGTACTTACAATGTATAAATAGGAAAGGCAAAGACTTTTAAGCAAGCAGAAAGATAACAAAAAGCTTACAGCATCAAGGGTTTCAGGCAAGATGTAATAAACTTAAATTTCTTGCCTGAAGAGAGGACAGTCTGTTGCATAGCTTTCCATGTAGCAATAGTATTCATGCTTTCACGAAAAAGGTAGAAAGCAATGAGAAATATCATCAAATAGCAAAATCTGGAAAGAGCCCAAACATTGAGAAGTCCAAAGACATTACAATGATCAAGGAAAGAAGTAGCCAAAAAGCATAACAAAAGTTCAGAGGTAAATTCAGACAATTAAACTTAAACTAAATTCTGGTAATTTTGGTTTTAGAGGATCTGATATATTGTTAAATATACTTTCTGACATGGGAATAGAGGTCATGCTGCAGACAGAAAAAATGTAGAGGTTGTGACTTACAAATGTGTGAGATGACTGGATTAAAGTCGGAAAAAGAGCAAAACATTTTATTTCATGTTAGCTTACTAATTACTATATTCTGGTAGCTATAAGAAACTGATATTCTATTATTGAAATTACAAACTTAAATAATTTAATATACTTATAAGATTGGTTCTTTCAGTTCCCATATATCTTGACAAGCATTTTTAAAAAAAAATAAAATTATTTTAAAAATGGGGGAGGGGAAACCT
>NW_024384021.1:0-6241 GCF_016835505.1 Polypterus senegalus
GGGGGGCAAAATCAACCTATTTTTTGGTTTTTAATCACTTGGGTACTTCTTGATTTTCCCTCCAGTGTTACTTTATCAGTTGTCTGTCTCTGGCCACAGGACTGTCCTTGGCTGTATGTCCTCTTTCATGTGGCCTGTTCAATACATTTGTGACACAGTAGTGTCCTGTTTCTTCTGAGTAAACTCCACGCTTGATAAATCTGCTTGACCTCTGCCAGGTCCTTCAGATTCATTAAACCCTGAATCGTGTCCATTTTCTCTTTGAAATGTGTGTTTTCACATAATCCAATCCTAATATATGATCTGTAAGAGCCATTTATTGAATTCTGTGTTACTCTGTAGAATTAGATACCAGTCTGTTTTAATAACATGATTGCCTTATAGAGACAATGTACTACCCTTTTCCATTTTGATGTTCATAACATTGTACTCACTTTTAATAACCTCAGTCTTGTATAAAAATCAAAAGGCCATTTCATTACACAGCAGTGTCGCTCTGTATTAGCTGTTTCTTATTTTATTATAATTGCCAGCAAGACAGTTGAGTATTATCTGCGTTTTCATGTTTTCTTTAGAGACAGCAATACTTTGTTTTTACATTTATCACCCTGTTTTCTTGTTTTTGTACTGATTATCATATTGGTAGCCATGTTGGACAAACTTTTATATCCACGTTTTTTCCTTATTGACAAAGATAACACACATTTTGTATAACTTGTTGTTATATTCAGTCAACAAGGACCTCATTTGTTGTATGTTGGTGTTAGTTTGTTTCTAAGTCTTATATATTTTTTTCCCCACCTTAAGAATTCTGCCTGAAGACTCCAGTACACCCGGGTGAGCTTGGGCTGATCTAAATGGAGCCAAAGGTAGGATATTCATGCAGGACATCTTCATAGTTTATGCTGTCACTTCAGATGTGTGCTTTGGACTGTAATGTGTCAAGGGTCTGGACTGATCCTCTTAACTTTGTTGACCAATCATTGGATGATTTCTTATGAGGAATCATATGCCTATATACAGGTGGAATCCCGTTATAATGAAATTCATTGGGCCATAAAAATACTGTTATAACAAATTACATTATAATGAATATGGGGCAAATATGTATAGTATTGTGAACAGGTTCGGCCTGCAATTCCCATCTCTAACAACAGTGGCACAAGGGCAGCTCCGTAGCTGCTCTGTAGTAAACCAAGGGCAAAGTAACTGGTTGTCCTCAGCAGGATCAGACGTACTGTGTCACATGCTTGTCAGGTGATGTTTAGAACATTAGTGCCAGGGTTTGACCTGCTCTTCCTCGCAATCTCCTGGTGTGCCACAGCGGTGATTCTGAGCCACTCTGTTTTTCTAATCTGAGGATGAGAACTAAAGCAAGACCACTGTCCGTGTCAGTGGCTCCTAACAGCTCCTACAGTAATAAAGTACATGTATTTTCCTTGGAAACTCTCTTTCCTGTTTCTCATGCATCTCTTGTGACCCAAGCTTGACAATACCCATATAAAGAAAAAACTGCACTGCTTAAACTGCAGAAATTTGAAAATGAGACGTTAGATGGAACTTTTTTTCTTAATAGAAATACAGGTATGAATACAGAATGAAAATGTGGAGCACTGACTTTGGCTATTGTATGATGTCGCCCTATACTGTCGCCAAGACTGCCGAGACCAGAATTTCACAACAGGCTGTCACTTTCTTTGGTCTAACAAGAGACACAGCCTGTTGCAGGATTCCAAGACTTGGTGAAAATGTTGGTTTTGTTTTGTATCACGTTGTTATCTTCAGTGGCTATTTTAGCTGAAAACACGTTATATATATATACTTAGCACTGCAGCCCGGTCGAATGGCTACAATTCTACATTTGTGAAAATCACATGATTTTTATGGCAAACAAATTTTCAAAACAAGCAGTTTTACTAATTAATCAGAGTCGGAGTAATAATTATGTTGGCGTGGTCATTTTAGATCTGAGATCGACTAAAATTTAAACAATGACCGTTGTTACAGTTTTTCTCGATTGGTTTGGCTCATTTCTTGAAACCGAGATGACATTCTCAAAATAACATTAGCAGATCTCCAAACCACCTTGCAAATGTTCACAACAGAATGGCATTTCTCATTGATTTCATCAAATTGCAAATGCCTTAGTACATGTCTCAAGTGTCTCAGTGCATCTTTGCAAATGGTTAGTACAAGTAGCCTGCAGTTAGCACAATAAGCCCACATTTAGCACATTTTCCAAATAAATAGATCTTGTTGATCTAAACTGATTAGTTGATTCTCAGTCTAATGGTTGTTCTTCCAAAACATGTCAGCATGATTTCATCGGGAAGTCATCATATGCACAATAGTCTGTTCAATTGTCAAAATTAGTCAAGAACATAATACCATGAACACCATATATGAATTTCTTGGAACATTTGATAAATTCATGACAGTAATTGACAATCAGGTGAAATTAGAACTTGACCAACGAAGGAGGAGTTTCCCACATCTCAGATGACCAACCAAACAGTTTGTTTAGTTACCTGACAGGTGCTGTCTATTGTTGTGAATGCTGCCAAACGTATATATAGAGCTTGGCTAGGCCAGTACCATTTGAACATGGAGGTACCTCACCAAGTAAATCAAGAAGGGCAACCTCCTGCTCGGGAAGAAGAGGAGGAGGAGGATGGAGAAGAGGAAGAAGAAGAAGAGGCGGAAGGAGGAGGAGGATGCGTGGTGGGGGAATAGGGGGAAGAGGCCGAGGAGCACGAAGACACCATGCTGTCCCGGATAAGATTCGGGCCACAATTGTAGACCATGTGGTTAACCATCGCCTGACAATGGCAGAGGCTACGGCCAAGTGCAGCCTAATGCCTCGCTTACTGTCTCCTCCATCATCCAAACCTTTCGGGGAAAACAGGTATGTACTCAGTCAATGATGGAGTTATTACAGTATACAGTACTGTCATACTGTAAAGCAAGACATGTATAAACTTCATTCGTGTGTGTGTGTGTAGGCCTACAGTACTATAATATATTACCGCAATTGGATGTTGCAATATGATGTTACAGTACAGTAACTCATTCTGTAACAAATACGGCATACATTACGAATTGTCATACAGTGTTGTCCTTGACTTCTACGCCTAGGATTGGACGACAACTCACATGGGTGGCAGAAGAAAACTCTCAATGAACAACAAGAACAAGAGATCTGTAACATGGTGATTGCAAATAATGCTCTCACTTTGAGACAGATCCGTGATGCAATCCTTCAAGACAATGCCATATTCCAAAATGTCAACTCTATCAGCATCTCCACAATAGACCGGTATTGAAGAAGCATCAGATGACCATGAAGAGATTTACAGGGTACCATTTGAGAGGAATTCTGACAGAGTGAAAGAGCTGGTACCAGTATGTGCATGTAAGTAGTTATTGGTTGTCTATTATAGTAACATTACGTAAGCAGTGGTTCCCAATTTGTTTGGTTTTCAGTACCCCTTTACCTTAGAATCCAGCTTTATCTGACTACAGCATTTTGCCTAAAAACTGCAACAGTGTTTCCCCCTCTTTGTGTCAAATACTCCTCAGTGCCTCTGCAAGGCCTGTACCCAGGTTTGGAACCACTGGAGTAGTGGCCAGTAGCAGGCTATATTGAACTTGTGGGGGAGAACATAGAACAATCCCATGTAATTTTCTATTTCTGTTGTGTATGACTCTCTATATGACTGATTTGATTTTTTTACTCTATTGTAGAGAATAATGGCATTGGAAGGGAATGAAACATCTCACATCCTTGTATTTATCGATGAGGCTGGTTTCAACCTGGCCAAGGGCGCAGACGTGGCCGACATCATTGGTCAGCGGCCACGTGGATGTCCAGGCCAGCGAGGGGCAATTTAACAATGTGTGCTGCCATATCTGAGAATGGTGTGGCCACACACATCCCCAGTTTAGGCCCATATAACACTCAGCCCCTCATTTTCTGGACCGCTTTATACACATCTGGTCCCAGAAAATGAGAGGTCTCAAGGGCCCTCACCTACCACACTATGTGATCGTGTGACAATGTAATTTCCACCGTGGGCTGCTCATCAGGGCCTGGTTCACCACCCATCCAAGGATGCTCATGGAGCTACACCACCATACTCTCCTTTCCTTAATCCCATTGAGAATTTTTTCCGCTTGGGGGTGGAAAGTCTATGAACATCAGGCTCAAGACCAGAGATCCCTGCTCCATGCAATGGATGCTGCATGGAGGACATTACAGGGGATCAGTGTAGGGATGGTTGAGACATTCGCGCTTTTTCCTCGCTGCATCGCAAGGGAAAATATCCATGATGTGGATGAGAATCTATGGCCAAACAGAGAGCAGGCGTGGGTGGCCAGGAGGATGAGGATGGTGGCCAGGGGAGGGACGGTGACGACAAACAACCAGTGAAAGTTACCTTAGTTGTGAAACTTTATTTACTGTAAGCCCACTGTAGGCTAGATATAATTTTTCTTGTTTTTGTTTGTGTTTATTTCGTAATGTACAGAATACTGTATACATTTTTTTGTACTCTAATGTATGGAAGTTACTTTATGTGTGTCAATAAAAATGATTACAATTTCCTTGGAAGTAGGAGTGCAGTGTGTCTGATGTCAAACTTTGAGGCTGCTCTTACTGTAAAATCCTTTTTTTTCAGTTTTATACATGTATTCTGTTGGCTAGACTCTGCCATAGTGACAAAACATCTAGGCATTTTGACTTGCAGTGCTTACACGATCCAAAGGGACGATGCATTTGGGGCACTAACTATTTAAATGGGAAAGGAATTTAGTTTTGACACATGGGGAAACTATTTTGGGAGAGATACGAGCTTTTGCAGGTGATCCATGGTTGTGCTAAACCATCCAGGTTATTTTGGAAAACGCACTAAGTGAATGCAAATGAGCCAACGAATTGAGAAAGATCTTTGACATTTTTATGGTACTGACTCTTTATATGGGAAAGGAATCTATTTTGAAGCATGTATGAACAGTTTTGGGAAAGATATGACCTTTGCTAGTGAGCTGTAATGTTAAGAACTGTAAGACTGTTTGGCCAAAATGATCTTATAGTTTTAAGAATGTAATTTCTGTTTCAAGAAATGAGCCAAACCAATCGAGAAAACTGTAATATCCAGCTGTCATTACTCAGTTTGCCAATAGATGTCAGAAGGACGGATACCAAAACCGAACTGCCCAAAGATAGATTTCGACGTACCAAGCAAATAGCACACGCTCTAAATTACTTACAGTTCCGGAGCTGTTGAAGGGTTTAAGTCAGTCGATGATGTTAGTCCTGGAAAGTATGCCCCACTAAACCAACGTTCAAAAACTAAAGCGAATTAGAGTTATCTGCTCGAACCAACGCCTGCCTTACTATACTCAGCCATCCAGTGCGCACTAATGCATCTCAAACATTCTTACCAATCATGCAATACTGCGTCCGCTGTTACGCTTATGTTCTAACACATTGCATGGTTCTAACTTGTCTTGAGTTGAGGTATTGACGGTAACACCATACATACGGGGTATCAACGCGAACACCATACATACGGGGTATGAACGCGAACACCATACATACGGGGTATCGACGCGAACATCATACATAAGGGGTATCGCGGAACACCATACATACTGGGTATCGATGCTGAACACCATACATAGGGTATCGATAGCAACACCATACATATGGGTATCGAGCATATATCATACATACGGGTAGTATCAAATTGTAAAACAAAATCTGTTAAATATGATGATGCATGAATGTTTGTCCTGGCCAACAAAAGTATTTGTTATTCTGAAAATTGTGTTACTTTTTTTTGGCCACTCAATGTAGTATTGACTGGATGTCTCCCTTTTGTGAGTGTTCATGCAAATGTAATGAATGTGAAATATTGACCAGACTCTCCACATAAAGTTTTTCCTCTTTAAACGTTGACAGTACTTTGTGTACACTGAACTGCTGAAGTTTGCCATGTGACTCCAGCCTTTAATTATTGAATTAACAACAGTTTTCTCTTTAACTGTACCTTTAAAGGATCCTATCCATCAATTTATTTTGTTCCAGTTTCAATTACAAGATTGCTGGGAGCCACAGCTTACATTACCTGCACAGAACACAATAAGAACCAAAAACTACAAACCTTAAGTTCATCACAGCTTATTCTCACACTTTAGAGACAATAATGAGCTTAAGTAACACATTTGAAATTTAGAGACT
>NW_024384022.1:0-1368 GCF_016835505.1 Polypterus senegalus
TTGAAGGCGTCCCCCGAGGTCCTAACAATAAGACGTCAGATGATGTCTCAAATTCCAAATAAACGGTCTTGTGTAGAAGCTTAGTCGTTAACAGTGTTTCGAGGAAGGCGTTCCTCTATTCCGTGGACACTGCATTAAAAACTTAGCATTGCTATTTGGGATTTTACAACCTTTACTGTAAAAACGTCCAGTGTCGGTGCTAACAGCCTTCCGTGACTGCTGTTATGGCTTTACTTTTTAGTGATTAAGTTGACGTTTGTTTTGCCTGTTTTCAAGTTTCCTATTCGTTACACTGTCTCTGTGTCCTTAAAAATCATAGTGCTTACAGTTTTTGTTTTTTTTAAATGAGAACCAGTCTTTAATGAAATGCCAATTTCTTCGTGGATATTCATAAAAATGATGGCAGATTTGTAAAATACCAAAGGGTTCATAGTTTTAAAAGGACTCAATAGCACATTAATCTTCTAGTATCCTGCTATAGGTACCGTAGTGTACGTTAAAGATTTCTGTTTTGTCCACATGTTAAGAACTTTTTCAGAGCCAACTTCATATTCAAAGAGACGGGGGTAGCGCTGCTGCCTCACAATTAGGAGACACGGTTCGCTTCCTGGGTCCTCCCTGCGTGGAGTTTGCATGTTCTCCCCGTGTCTGTGTGGGTTTACTACGGCGTCCTCCCACAGTCCTAAGACATGCCGGTTAGGTGCATTGGCGATCCTAAATTGTCCCTGGTGTGTGTGTGTGTGTGTGTGTGCGCCCTGCGGTGGGCTGGCTCCCTGCCCGGAGTCTGTTCCTGCCTTGCGCCCTGTGTTGGCTTGGATTGACTCCAGCAGACCCCCGTGACTCTGTGTTAGGATATAGCGAGTTAGATAATGGATGGATGGATATTCAAAGAACCCTTCACAGAATTAAATGATTCTTTGTTATAAGAAATGGCGCTACGGGAATCATTAACGAACTAGTATTTTAAGAGTGTTCCTTATAGACTGCTTGTCGTCCTGTAATTATGAATGCATAATTAATACTTTAGCAATGCGCGCGCATTATCACTCCTTGTGTTTTGGTACACCGTGGATTTAGATTACTACTGATGTATATATCGATATCTATATTCAGTATATATGTGTTTTTTAATTAAATAAGTAAATAGTTTGCAATGATCGAGAAGAGGCTGAAGCTAATAATTTATATAGATTTTCTGTTGGACATTCATTGGTTTTATTAAATGAATCCACATCTTATAACTTACCTTCCATTTCTGCGCCAAGAAAAATAAGATTAGCATACTCGTTACGACATATGGTCATCTACATTGGGGTGTTAATCAATTGAATCAGTAGCATATGGCACAAGATGGGCACCTGGACTGGA
>NW_024384023.1:0-23905 GCF_016835505.1 Polypterus senegalus
CGCTCCTACACATATACGGGTAAGGATCGTCGGATATGAGGAACACGTCCATACAAGAGATAGAGGGCCATCACAAAATACACTTATCACAGGAATTTGTCCATCATTTATTTGGTCCAAATTTATTTTTCAAGGCAAGAAAAGTAGAATAATAAATCTGAATGGATATTACATTACCCTCTTTAAAACCTCGAGATAAGCTGCAAATCACCAATTTAGCGCGTCAACTGTACCCTGGGAGGTTACATTTTCTTGGGGCTTTGAGGGGCCTTCGTGGGCACCTTACGGTTATCTGTTGGTGGATCTGAAAGCCCAGGCGCCTGGGAAATTAGATTTCCGTTCCGAATTGTTTCATCTCAACTGGCCTCGCGCGTACATCATTGAAAAGATAAAGCGATCGATTTTCGAGTAGTTGAGAAGAGTCGAGCATGTCATACAAAATAAAGAAATCTCCCTCTCTCAAGACCCTGCATAGGGTCTCCTGTATGCCAGCTGTTGAGAGGCTCGGACGATTTCATTTACTCTCTGGCTGAAATAGCTCTCAATACTTTAAAGGTCATGTACCCTGACTTCAGACAGTTCAGGTTGCTGAAGAAGCATCATTGCTTGTCGTGATAAAACTCACCGTTAAAGAGAAAAAAGCCCTTTTAAATCAGAAAGGAAGGTTTCTCGGAGCCCTATTAAAAGCCTTGGCCATTCCTTTCATTACTAGTTTAATAGGTTGAGATTATAAATATGGAATACTTGCTAAGATTTACCTGGTCCCCAACAACAAATGGCTCAATGGCATCAAAGCCCCAATTTCCACCAACCTTTTAAGCGCTACAGAAAGTGACTGGATAAGCAAATTAAACTCATACTTGAACTGTGTGACTTGGCCGGCCTTAAAAGTAAAACTTTATACAACCGTCTTGCAAAGATACGCTTACCTTTGTGAAAAAAGCGGATAAATAATCCGGTTCTCTAGCGTTATTTTGCCTGCCGAGAGCAAGGAGGAGCCACGGGAGTGCTCAAGAGGATCCTAGTACCCAGAAGAAAGGGTGTACAACGAGATTTTGAAAAGTTCTCGGATAAATCAAGAAATATACGAATTATTTTACAGAAAATGTTGCATCACCCTAATACAACCTACTGGAATGACTTGGGAAGTTTTGTTTACGTGGAGAACCGTTACCGGTATGAAATGAAGTGATCTAATGTGAAACTTATCCTCCTGTCACAACATACCATCCTAAAAGGAGACCTAGGGGTGGAAAAGAATTTATTAAGGCCCTGCCAGTTTGAACATTCGGCCTCTGCTTGCGAACATGACGAGAGAACTTCTAGAGAGTCTCAAAACCTCTGCCTAGGCTGCCTCTGCCTCAGCCCCTGCTGCTGCTTCGATACACCTGTTGGCAAAGAAAACCAGATCAGCGAAAAAGAATAATGGATTCCTTATTGAAATGTAATTATATTTTTGTTTTAATAAAATATTACATTTTGATTACACAGGCTGTCTATTCTTTATTAAGATAATTACAGGACATAGAATTTTGCATACAGGGATGATCCTCAAAACCTCTAGAAGTGTTCTTAGACAAGGTGCTGACAAAGTTTTGAACCATACCCATCGTTCTTGGTGACTTCATTAAAATACAGGTTCATGTCTTTTTTTTTATAAGAGCGTCCTTTCCCTCTGTGATGCAGGAAAAATTACAATGTTGACGGTAGAAAACCAACTTTGAAGCTGACAGATATGGTGAAAAAATGCCTTTACAGTTTCTGTTAAAAGCTGTATATTTCCTCAGGAAAACAGATAAAGTCTGGTGTGGTGCGTAGGAATCAAAAAATTCTACAGTTCCATCTTCTCCTATCTAACCAGTGCTCTCAAGTTGATTTTGACGGTGGTTTTGGGCCCCGCGATCATGGTTGGGAGATCCGTAAGTATCTTTTCTGGCAGTTGGTCAACCAGCACTCCAGTAAAAGCAGATTTTAGGGTGTTGGATTACTGGACAGGAGTTTGTTGATCTACAGGGTGCTTTTTAGTAATCATAAAGTATGTTTCTCTCTGGTTTATTTCGAATGTCAAAGATGGGTACACTATTAGATTCAAAGTATGGGTAGGGGCTGTGGCGTTTCAAATCCATGTTCGGGTTTTTATCAATGAAAAATGGTTTCCGCATTCTTGATCAGGCGTCAAATCAAAGGCAAAGAGGGTGTATCCCGGGAATTCAGAGCCCCGGGTTGATGGCTAGAGCAGGTCTTTCAATCTTTCGGAGTAACCGAGATTGCAATATTCTCGAACTGTGATGTCATTAGCAAAATCAGGTTAAATGGTTTGGCTGGAATCTGCTCTCTGTCCCAAAAACGGGGCCCGGAACTCACATGGTTTACTGACCCAAATCCCTGTAGCCGGCAGAAAGGACCAGGTATTCGGGAGCTGAAAAAGCGCCACATTTTGGTGTTCAGAGTTCAGTTGAATTTTCTCCACCACTGAAGCCTTTAATTAGTAGCGGTGGTAAAATGTTTTATCCCCCTTTTTTATTGAGCAGGCTTTGGAAAATTCCCCATTGAGAAACTCTTTACGCATTGGTCTGAAGTTTGGCCGGGAACTCTACCTTCCTCCAAAATTTCTCAAAAGCCCTGGGGCCTCATGAATAAACAGTCGTCCACACAGAAATTTGTAAAAACTTTTCCCGGTTAAAATTTGCGATGTATAAAACCTACATGGCGTAAAGCCAGGCATTTTTCCCGCGGTACCTCTTTACCTTGTCATCAAAGTTCCCCGCTCATTTTTGCAGACTGGCGGCACCCAGCGTCAAAGCAGTGCTATTGTTCCTGTGGGTCTCCTTTTTTTTCCTGACCCAGCTTTATAAATACACTGAAACAAACCCCATATTATTTATTAGTGTAATCATCTGATTGTAATTAACTTGTAACAATAAAATGGTTCAGAGAATAACCATTTGTATTCAAATACCATAACTGCTTTAAACGTTGTTACTCTCCCCTACACCTTCTTCTTCTTCTTTTGTTCTTCATTCAGCTCTCCCGTTAGGGATTACAGCCGGATCATCTTTTTTCCCTATTACTCTCCTGCACAACTTGGAGTATTTATATAACGTATCTGAGTGTGAATCACAGCAGCAGCTGATTGGAAGGAATTGTGGGGATCGGCAAAGCACTGCGCTACCTCAGCCCGGCAAAGCGTTTCAAAGCCTTTCCTGTATGGACCTGGGGTTCCAGAAACAGTTTCATCCAAGAACTATAAGCGCTGTCACACGCGTGTGCATGGGAAGCAGCTGAAGGGCTTAGACAATACTGGTTTTACATCTGCCCAGGGGAGTGCGCTGGCGCTCTTTCTGAGTTCTCTGCGGTCTTACCGGAAATCCCACCAGGAGCCGCCATTTCCAGGAAGGACCACCACCCCCGGTTTCCCGGCCCCCAAAGGTGGGTCACTTCGGTTTTCGGCCCCAAAGGGTGATGTCATTTCCCAGTTCCCGGCCAAAAGGGGCGACATCATTTCCGCCCTCGGCTATAAAGCTCACTGCCTTTGCTTAGGCAGGCAGTTCTGTCTTGGACTCTGTTGGGTAAACAACTGTTTTGAAATGTCTGAATTCTTTGCGGCCGGGAAACGCATTAAGCGGGTGGCTGCCCCTTCCGCCTCGGGGTCTCCAGTTTTACAGTGGCGTAGTGGCGGATGGTGCCCCCGAGAACCGGGACCGCGGACCTTCAAGGAACCAGGTGGGTGAGTACGGGGCGGGGTTTGGGGGCAGGAGTCCCCCGGGGGGTCAGGAAGGGCGCGGTGCAGGCTCTGCTCCCCGGGGGGCAAAACCCCGGGGCTCCCAAACCCATCTGTGGAAGGTAGGGGGGACCCACAGGCGTGGGCTGGCTTCGGGGGAAAACACACAAGTGGCTCAGTATGCTCTTCTGGGTAGGAAGCGACCCGCCCATCGGGACCAAGGTCCCTATTAGCGATGGGCTGTCCCCAGGGCCGGCAGGTAAAAAAATATATGAGGGGAGTTTAACCTTGAAAGGCCTGTCGGGAGCAGGCTATGGATCTCGGGAAACAGGTGGGTGAGTGGCTACGGCCATTTGATTTGACCTTGCAAATGGTGCAGAAAAGTGGCCTGTTTTGCTGCTGGCGAATACCCAGGAATTTGCCCAGCCGGCCGGGGGAGAATTCCATTCCCTGGACGAGCTGCTACAGCTCCTGAAACCCCAGGGGCCCGGCTGTAAAACCGGGGGGGCAGACCAGCGCTCTGTGGATTCCGGAGTTATGTCCTACAAAACAGTCCCTTCCCGCAATCAGAGCCTTTTCCCGAAGTGGCGGGCCGTCTGGCCGCGACCTGTCGGGGGAACAAAGGCCGGCCCCGTAGGGGCAATGGCGGGGTTGTTTGGGGCCTTAGCAACCCCCTGGCGGATAAACATACGGAGAGCTTATTATTAATGGACATATGGTAACAGCGCTGTTTGATTCCGGCAATAGCTGTGTCTGTCTTTTGTTTTCGCCGTTGTTCTACGCAACAATGGATTAAAAAGACCAGTCTAAAATGTATCCCGGAGATATCCCTTTCGTAAAATACCCCCGTTTCGTATGTCCCGGGGGAAACCCCCGGTGCTTACGTGGCGGTACACGGATCCTCCTTTTCCCCGTAATCCTGGGAAGGGGACTGGTCTGACAGACCGGTATTTAAAAAGCATTCCGAAACTTTTGGCCTCGTTATAGATGATAAAGACTCATCTCAAGCTGCTTCCACACCGTTAATCAGCCGACAGGGAGGGGGGCGGTGGGCCAAAAAGGTGCGAAGATACTCCCGGCCCGTGCGGGCTACTCGCATCCACTAAGCGCCCGGCAGCGGGGGATTCCTCCACCTTGAGGTCGGGCGGACCAGCTCTGAGTTGCACTTTCAGTTTGAGCGACTCCGGCTTCTTTCAAGAGAACAGTGGAAGGGCGACTCTCTGAAGCACAAAAGAATACAGTGGTTCGTTACGGCCAAGCGCACTTGCCATACCACAGGGACCTCACTTTGTCATGGATAATGAATTATTATCGGGTTGCTGAACAGGGGAAGGTCGGAAGTTGTTGCTAGTCCAGCGGACCTACCGGCGGCAGGTTTCGAGTTAGCCCTCTCACCTTCTTGGGGGCCATCGGCCCCGATAAAACTTAGGCGCTTAAGGCTCCTTTTTTTTGGCGGGGATTAATGAGGAGGTTAGGCTTTTGCATTTCCTGCCGGGTGTCAGCTGCGGCAAATTCCTAGGAAGGCCCGTGCTCCTCTGTTTCCCCCTTCCCCTTATTGGCTTTCCCCTTTGACAGGATTGGGGTGGATATAGTAGGCCCCCTGGGGCCCTCAGCCGGATATAAATATATATTTTCGTCCTGTGGATTAGCAACCCGTTTCCCCTGAAGCGTTCCATTGGCTCGGCTACCACTAAAAATATTCCCACGGGAATTTAGTAGGAGTCTTTTCCTTGGCGTGGGCATTCCTAGAAGTCCTGGCCGGACCAAGGAACGCCTTTCACCTCGGAAAGCGTTCAAGGAGACTGCCAAGTTACTGAAAATAAAGCATTTAAAACCTGGTGTATCATCCTCAACCGATGGGCTAGTGGAGATTCAATCAAACTCTCAAGCAAATGCTCCCTAAGGTAGTAAACAAGGATGGGAGGTGGGAAACTCCTCCCCTTGTCCCTTTTTGCCTACTAAGTCCCTCAAGCCTCTGGGGTTCTCTCCCTTTGAATTACTATCAGGAAAGACAGCCCGGGCTTATTAGATATTAAAAGAGGGCTGGGAAGGGGAGGCACAGCCCTCCACTAACATTTTGAGTTATATAGCCCAGTTGCGATAGATTTGATGTAATAAGACCTATACTAAAAGTCATGCTCGAGGCACAATCAGCGGCCGCCTGTATGACCTGTACCGACTCCCCGGGATTCCAACCCAGGGATGGCGTCATGGTATTGGTTCCTACTTCACCTCTAAACTGCTGCGCATTGGCTGGCCCCTCAGAAATGGGGGAGGAAAGGGTTGAGTTGGCTATTTGGTGAAACAAATGCGCCGACCAGCTGGGAATATATCATGTAAACCTGCTGAAACCCCTGGAAGGAGAGTCCCCATCCCTCCTCCGGACACCCTCTCTCTCTTGCGAGTAAGTGCCCTTAATTTCGGGAACAGCTATCTCCCAGACAGAGACAGGGCTTCCGGGAAACGGCTATCCGCTCGGTCCCAGAGGTGGTAAGTGAACAACCAGGTGGGGCCTCTCTGATTTGCGCGACATAGTGACTGCCGGGGGTGTCGTCCCTGGCGACCCTACAGACTCCGGAGGCAAAGAAAGTAGAAGTGGAACTGGAAATCAAGCGAATGCTGGCACTAAAGGTGATCGAGGAAGTAGTAGTCCCCGGTCCAGCCCCATGCGTCTTGATTGCTAAGCCCACTGACAGTTGGGGTTCGCAATGACTTCCGTCGCTCAACCAAGTTCCGATTTGATGCTTATCCCATGCCTGCGTGGGCGACCTCCTCGAAAACTGGGACCAGCCAAATTCTTGACTACACTTGACGCTGACAAAGGGGTACTGGCAGGTTCCTTTAGCGAGTCGCGAAGGGAAAAAAGCGTTTAGCCTCCTAGCGGACACTGGCATATCGTGTCCTTCCATTGGTTACAGGCCTGCTTTTCGAAGCGTCTGGTGGACAAAATGCTCGCCCCATTTAAATTTTGTTCTGTGCTGCCTATCTGGATGGCGTTGTCATCTATTCCAGCACCTGGAAGGGAGCACAGCCAGGTCACACAGTATTCGGACATTGGGAGGCGGGCTCGCATCAACCCCAAGAAATGTTACTTGGGTTGAGAAGCCAAATATTTGGGCTACCTAGTGGGCGGGGTACTGTGAGGCCACGGGGTTCCAAATTGCAAACCATAATGGCCTGGCCCCTCCAAAAAGCGCAAGTCCCAAACCTCCGGTTTGGCGGTACTACCGCCCGGTTTGTGCCTCGTTTCTCCCAGGCGGCCCTTGACCCCACTTGACAAAAAAAAGCTCCCAATACGGTGGTATGGTCTGATAAAGGGGGCTGCATTCAGTGACTTAAAAGGGCTCTGACTTCAGCACCTATCTTAATCTCCCCCAACTTCTCTCTCCCTTTTGTCCCTCCAGGCCGGAAGCCGGACACAAGGCTTGGGGCCGTGTTGAGCCAAGCGTCGGCCCTTTTCGGACACCCGTTATGTACCTGAGCGGAAACTGTTGGACGGGGCCAGGTCGGGTGGAGAGGAGGCTTGGGGTCAATGGTTTGGGGCGGCTCGGTGGCTACCTCTTGGTGGTGATGTTCACTCTGGTGACGGATCATGCGCCTTTAAAGTGGATGGCCCTTCACGGGGATTTGAATCCAGCGGGTCCGCAGGTGGTTTCTGCCTGCAGCAGTACAAATATATGCTCGTTCCGACAGGGGTCCCTTCTCCAGCGCCGATGCCCTCTCCCGGGCCCGACCTCTGGTGCAGGTGCCCGACCCGCAGGTCTGGGCTGAGGGGAATCTTTCACCTGCGTGTGCATGGGAAGCAGCTGAAGGGGTTGACAATACTGTTTATACATCTGCCCAGGGGCGCTGGCGCTCTTTCTGAGTTCTCTGCAGGTCTTACCGGAAATCCCACCAGACGCCATTTCCAGGAAGGACACACCACCTCCGGTTCGGCCCCAAGAATGAGGTCACTTCCCGGGTTCCCCCCCAAGGGTGATGTCGCTTCAGTTCCCGGGCCAGGGGCGACATCATTTCCCGCCCTCTGAGCTATAAAGCTCACTGCCTTTGCTTAGGCAGGCAGTTCTGTCTTGGACTCTGTTGGGTAAACAACTGTTTTGGGAAAAATTTTCGAATTCCCATTGCAGCCAGGCCGCATTAAGCGGGTGGCTGCCCCAAACCTTTCCGCCTCTGGTCTCCAGTTTTACAAGCACTCAATGAATTGCACCTTGTAGAACTGTTTGTACTTATAAGTACAATTACCTCAATGTAAACTTACTACAGTTTAATATTGCACAACCTGAGCCACTTTTTTAAAGGCGTATTTACATATGATAGTGATATCATTTTAAAATGAAATAACAACATTTTTTTTATATAGCACATATTCATGCAAACAGTAGCTCAAAAGTGCTTTTACAATAAAAAAACAGAAAAAAAAAGACACAATAAGAAAATAAAAATAAGTCAACATTAATTAACATAGAATAAGAGTAAGGTCCCAAAGGCGGGTTCACAGAAAAACAAAAAACAAAACTCCAAGCGGCTGGAGAAAAAAATAAAATCTGTAGGGATTCCAGACCATTAGACTCCAGTCCCTACAGCAAAATATGTTTATATATTATACAGGTAAAACTTTAACTTCATTAAATAATCCATATTCTTCACTGGGACTGGTGTGAAGGATAGAATAATTAAATGTTACTACGAAGATAGTTCAATGTTCTTGAGGCGTTTTGAAGAATGAGGCTCTAAACTACAGATGGCAACATCTATTAAAAGAGCTGATTGTTGACTCGGTTACTTGGATAAAGAAAAGAAAGGGGACTGCAGGGTAAGCCATGCCAAAATATATTGAATATAAAACAAAAAGAAAATAACTACAGCTAAAGCGGCAAGAGGCGGCTATCGTATCTCGGCGGGCGTGTGCATCCCCCCGTGCATAAGATACCATATTGACATTGGGGGGAAGGGGCAGTTTTTTTCTCTGCCTAGACCCTACAAGCCTAAAAGCCACCCCTGAATACTGCTGCAATAAATAATTTCATGAGGGCGAACACAATCACTGCCCCGTGAAACCCATGTTTAATAGCGTGCTTTTAACTCCTATCATCATGAAAATGATATCCGTATACATTTCAGTATTTTAGTTATTCAAAAGCTGTAATATCACGAATGTAATGGATTCGTGTCCAGTTGGAGGAAGAGAGCGGTTTAAGAAGCAAGTAGTGATTCCACCATAGAGCATATAGAAGATCACATACAAAACAAAGCATTTTAAGTCCCACTTTATTAACGTTTTTCAAATCACATGTAATTAAACAATTTTAAGATGGCGTTTATGATGTTCTACTTTAATTACCAAAAATAAACTACATGTTAAAAGTGGAAATTTCAAGATTGAAGTTGACATTTCTTGCTTTTTCCCCTGTATGCCTATTTTTTTTTTCTGTACCCCAATAAGCTTTCATATACACTCAGGCGGTGGGCTCACGACTCGACTTTGATATCTAGGCTTTCAAATTTCTCCAACCCTTTTTGTCACTTTTGATCAACTTCCATTTGTTGATTATACCACAGTTTAATTAAACAAATAGTATATTTTTTTCCCTTTTCCTCCACTTGAGTATTCGCTGAAATTCTTATATTTTCCCCATGCTTTTCCCCTTGTCTTTTCACAGAAGGCTGAGCTTAAGGCGATTTATAATGATTTGCATGTTCAAAGAGGTGTAATTCTTGGAGGTTGGGGCTGATGGACATAAGTGGCGTGCACAAGCATTAGTTTTCCGCGCGACCGGGATTTATTAGCAGAAGAATGTGAGTTGGGTATACACAGATTCCTGCATCTGGATTGTTCTGTGCGTAAGCACATTTGAACTTTTGCTTACGCCATGTTTTGAGTGTGAATTCTACTGCGGCGTTATGCATGAGGACCCGTTACTTCTTTACCCGTTTACAAGTAGGGGCAGACATCCATCAAACGACTCTTGACAGTTTCCTGGAGCAAACAGGTGGGTGCAGGGGTGTTGCGGGTTCAAGGAGGGGCAGACATCCATCAAACTGCCCCTGACAGTTTCCTAAGGGCAAGCAAGTGGGTGTGGGGTGTTGGTGGGTTAAGGGAGGGTAGACATCCATTAAAATGCCCTTGACAGTTTCCTTAACCAATCAGGTGCAGGGGGCGGGTTCAAGGAGGGGTCAGACAGCCATCAAATGGCCCTTGACAGTTTCCTTAACCAATCAGGTGCAGGGGGTGGGGCCAGGTCACGTGGGAGGTGAGACTCCCAGTCTTATGTCATAAGGGCGGGTCTAAGGTCATTAATCATTTTCATTGACAGTTTGACAGAATCACCCTGGCTTATACTACTCAGTAGCATCACTTTCACTCACCTTATAATCCTCCTCTTCTGGCACTATGTATAAAACCTGGATGAAACAGGAAGTCACTGTCAGTTATTTGGCTGTACAGACACATTACTACCATCATTCTAGTGACTTTGACTTTTTTTCATTCCTTTTAATTTTTTCCAGCTTTCTTTATGGCTAAATGAGAGAATTTTTCAATTGACTTTATATGCTGTGACAAGCGCCTAGCGTCTAGCAACTGGGACACCCCCCACACTGTATTCAGGGGAGCAGCTGACAGTGCAATACCACCCCCTGGACGCTAGATGGCTGCCCCCCTGGGCTGGAGCAGTGCCTCAGTTTCCCACAGGGCTCCCTGGGAATTGGAGTTGGGGGCAGCCCTGTTGGGTCCTGCAGGTACCGCCAGGAGGTGCTGTGTTTGGGACTCCTGAGCCCCTGTGGGCAACAGCTTCATCACACCAGGAAGTGACGCGCGGATCTTGTGATCAAACACCTGGAGCACTTCCAGGTGACCTATAAAGGGAGCCAGCAATCACCACTCAGCTGCCAGAGTCGGGTGGAGAAGGACAAGGCTAACGAGGGAGGAGTGGTGGTGCGAGTGAGAAAAAGAGTGCTTGTGCTTGTGCTGTACTACTGGTGTTTGAGACTGTTTTGTGGCTGGGGTGAGTCTGGGAAGACGTGCCCTCCAACTGAAGAGGAATAAAAAATCCTTTTATTTTACACATGCTTCCCGTGTCCAATCTGTGTTGAATCAGGTAGCTATATAGTGCCTTTTACAATGCTTATTGTCAGTTTTTACTTCAGAATATGTAGTTTAGTTCTCTCACTATTGGCTGAGCACTTGTGGCTTATCATTCTGCTCTGGAGGCTTTTCAATGTTCTACCTATGGATGAAAGCATGATAACTTAGCTGGTAAATATTGCTTTACGTCTCTTTACTTCAGGAATGCACCTGTTTCCTCTCAGGATAGATTCAAGCCAACGATGGTGAGCACAATTGCATTCAAGATTTTAGAAGTGATCAGCATAAAGTGCAAAGCAGCAAACAACCAGGTATGACATGCCATCTGTCAGACAGTGTACTTTTACTTACACTCACAGAAAAAAGACAACCTACGATTTGTTATCAATTAAAAATACATTACATGTCTGTAGGAGGCATGAGGAGATGACCCACCCAGACCGAGGGAAGAACATTCAAAGTGTTCCTAGACAGGGCCGTTTGGAAGGAATTTGGGGCCCCAAGCAAAATGGACATGGAGGCCCCCTACTGCGCACGCAAAGGAACCACAGCATAGCCATACAGTAATCCCTCCTCGGATCGGGGGGTTGCGTTCCAGAACCCCCGTGATAGACGAAAATCGCAGCAGTAGAAACCATATGTTTGTGTAGTGATTTTTATATATTTTAAGCCCTTATAAACTCTCCCACACTGTTAACATTATTAGAGCCCTCTAGACATGAAATAACACCCTTTAGTCAAAAGTTTAAACTGTCCTCACTCGACAAGACAGAGATGACAGTTCTTTCTCACAATTAAAAGAATGCAAATAGATTTTCTTCTCTTCAGGAGCAGAGAATTTCAGAGAGAGAGAGAGAGAGAGAGCGCAGAAAGAAAAGCAAACAATCAAAAAATCAATACTTGTGCTTTTAAGGTTGCCGCGGCATTTTTTAGAGGAGCGTTAGTATCTTCTAAGCAAACAACCTCTGTGCAAACAGCCCTTCTGCTCACATCTCCTCCGCCAGGCGAGAACGCCAGAGAGAGAGAGCGAGATTAAAGCAACAATCAAAAAATCAATACGTGTGCTTTTGTGCTTTTAAATATGCAGAGCACCACAATAAAGCGGCATTTTTTTAGAGGAGCGTCAGTATCTTTTAAGCAAAAAGCCTCTGTGCAAACATCAGGCGCAGAGAATGTCAGAGAGGGTGAGAAAGAGGCAGAGACAAGCAAACAATCAAGCTCACTGGGATGCATAGCTTATAGCATTGAGGAGTTTTAGTTAATATGTAATACATGCTCTGATTGGGTAACTTCTAAGCCATCCGCCAATAGCGCCCCTTTGTATGAAATCAACAGGGCAAACAAACTGAGGAAGCGTGTAGCATAAATTAAAAGACCCACTGTCTGCAGAAATACGCGAACCAGCAAAAATCTGTGATATATATTTAGATGTGCTTACATTTAATATCATGATAGAGTGAAACCAAGAAAAGTCGGCGCAATATAGCGAGGATTACTGTACATATTTCTGCTAGCCTACCTGCTGCAAAATTGCACCATTTGTACAAGACAAGTAGAGCTATTTTATGTGTGTAATTTATCACTTACCACTGTCTTGTTTTTTCTTATCCTCCTCTTCCTTTCTCTTCTTTCTTTTTTGGCTTCCTGAAGCATAATTCCGCTTCATGACTGCCGAGGAAGTTTTGTATTTTGCCGGCAGCAGAGATCGCGTGGTTGGCTGGCTGCTGTCAGCGAGGAGATAACAGTGTCATTGCACTTTACTGCATTCACTATCAATGGGCGCCACACAGTTTGTCGCTGCATTTTATTCTTAACCAGTCGTTGTCTTGGGGCCCCAGGCCAGCTCTGGGCCCCAAGCAATTGCTTGGTTTGCCTGCCTTGTCGCGACGGGCCTGTTCCTAGAAAGTGACCAGTTTATGACTGTAATTCGATCTCCTGCAGATGTTAGGCAGCAGTGTTAACCATTGCCACACACTGGCAGGGTTAAATTTTGTGCATGTTTAAATTTGACATTAGGCAGCTTGTTAGCACATTTAGAGATTCATTGGCAGAAATCCCAGAAATCCTTTGGCTCTGTTCATGTAAGGTACAGTGCAGAGTATCTCGTTATTATGAAGATGCTTTGACTTAAGACAGACATTTTCACTTTTGTTTAGGTGCCTTTAGGAGTTCGGTGAGGATGATTATTTAATTTGTGTTAACAAAGTTAGTGGCCCTGGTGGAATATAAGAATGTGAAACTCAGAGGTTCATCTTTTCCTACTGCATGCATGATCGGTAGGCTTTTATAGGTTCATTTTTAGCAAAAAATGCATACTGCTTTCAAGCTGCTGAGCTTATTACCAACTTAGTATATTTTTTTTAAGTACATAATCTAAAGTTATTTTCATACAATATGAAACTCTGTAAATGGTTATTAATCAAAATTATGCCAAAGTGTTACTCTAGGTGAAAGTATGTAAATGTTGTGTGGTTTATCAATTTTCTGTCAATGTATTGAATTTGAGGATGTAATCAGTGAAGAGTGATTTTAACAAATAATTGAACTGAAATGAATTATCACACTGGAGCAGTGTGGCTTCATCTTTAACAGAACTGCGAGAACAGCAAGTGAAAAATGTGTAACAGCTAGATCTAGACAGAGAACGGCAAAAAAACATTGATCAAGAAATGAGCAGTAGGACTTTGGGAATGGCAGCGTCACAGAACGCCAGGTAAGGTGTAAGTGCATATAAAGAAAAATGACTGCCAGTGCAGCTAAACCTATGCATAGTAACAATGTATCAATAACAATTAGGTCAACAAAATCAAAACATATATGCTAAAAAAAAATATGTCATAAAAAATACATAAACATAAACTAAATAAAGATAGTATTAGTCAAGAAAATGAGAACAGTATATGCATGTAAAATTGTAAAATAACACCAATATGATAAAAATCAGTGTGAGACATGCCCTAACACCACCAGACCGAGACCACATCTTTATAAAAAGCGCACGTTTATTTACAGTTCTCACACATTCCCGGCACAGCACACAGTGCTCCCAGCACCAATCACCCCTAATGCAGGCCTTTCTCTCACAGTCCGTGGGTCGCCTTTTCCTCTCTCCACAGGAGCTTTGTCCTGCTCCCACTCCCGTCTTTATCTCCCTGACTGTAGGAAGGCGGCCCTTTTTATGTTCACCCAGACATGCTCCACGTGCTCGACAGGACGCTTTTCCGGCAGCACTTCCTGGTGTGGCGGAAGTCCTGCTCTTGCACCCGGAAGCACTCCGGGTGTCCATGAAAGAATCTTCCTCCATCTTCCCGGTTGTGGTGGAAGCGAATGTTTCTCGGGCTCTATGAGGCTTGGGGCGCCCTCTGGCGGTGGCCACGGGCCCCAATCAGCTTGAGGCTCCTTGCTCCCCTCCCGTGGTCCTCTCCAGTTCCAGAGCGTTGCCCCCTCATGTCCCGAAGGACATATATGCCACCTTCCGGTCCTTCCAGGTGTCAGGCTGGGTCTGTCCCCCAACCTCCTGTGACATCAGAAATAATCATGTAAATAAAACAAAACCTTCAAAAAACAGTTGTAAAACAGAGTATTGGACAAAAATAATCAATCAAATAAAACAAAAAGAGGGATAAGTCACACAAACAATGAAGTAGAATATCACATAACACTTCTTAAATTGTTAAACATAAATTAATTAAACCAAAAGGACATTAATGTCAGATGAGAAAAAACAAAAAAAGCAAGTCAATAAATAAAATAACAAAAATACATGGCTGGAACACATTTTGACAAATGTGTGTCCTACAAGAATCTTGAGATTGGTCCTCAAATTGTGGAAATGGATTTGCTAGTTTGATGTTTTTGTCAGTTGAGAAGAAATGGTTTATTAGAGTTAACAGACTCTATTCTTCAAATTCTTCAATAAAACATGGCCAACACATTTCAATGACAATTCTTACTCACATGATATTATTAAAACAGTCTTTGATTTTAAAGTTCATTTAATTTATAGAGGAGTTACTCAAAAAAAAAATAAATCATATTATCTAATTCTTATTGATAAGGGGTCAAGGTGGAAAGTCACTAGACTTACCATTTAATGCCAATATATATTATAAAGCTCTTAGCAGCAACAACAGAACAGAAATAATGGGTTTGTTTAAAATAAACATTCCAATTTCCATTTATTGTTGCTGATTGCAGTGTACCTACATAGTAATTAGACAGCAATCATTTAAATCATTTCAACTAGTTTAATGTGTGTGGCATACATGATGGTGTAGTTAGCATATACCTATTGTTGTCATTCCATTGGCAACATTATATTTATCTATCTCATAAATTTAGTTACTCCATAGGTACAATACTTGATACAGTAGTTATTATATGATTGTTGTTAAGCCTAACTGTCTTTTAATTAGTTAGCATTCAGCAATTGGAGACACAATGATAACTCATCAAAAACAACATCTTTCAACCGCACTTCAGTAGATGGATGTAGATGCAGAGATTCTGGCTTAAAATGTTAATCATCTTTTGGACTCTGTATATGTAATCAACACTTGAAAATATAATGGGTGAGGGGATTTCATTCAATCTAGTAACAAAGTGAGCAGCCTCTAGAGTTGAGGTGGCTACCTATATGGTCAAAGACCAGGTACTTTTCTTGTGTTTCACAGCCAAAATTCAACTTCTAAGAAGTTGTGTAATTGTGGTAACATTGAAATTGATTTGTTTTATATTTGGAATACTTCTTTATTCATAATTCTAGGATTGTATCTGGCTGAAACAGTTCTACTAGATGCCTGTATGAATGTTAGGTCTGTTAGCACAGTGGGATAAGCTGTGATGACTTCTCATCTCCACCACAGGTCTTCTGTTCACAACCAACACAAACACAGCGTTGTCTCACAGCTCCAGGAGAATGGATTTTCAGCTTGCCCATTCACTCATTGTGTGTTGTCTGCACATTGTCTCTCTACACATTGTCTCTACATGAGTTTTTCTCCAGGTACTTTGGTCCTCTTTAATTTTCAAAAGGCATGTTTAGAATGTGAATGTAGAAAATCCACTTCCTTAAAGATTCAATTAATGAACTTATTATCTTTGAAGGGCGCACGGTGGTGCAGTGGTAGCACTGCTGCCTCTCAGTTAGGAGACCCAGGTTCATATCCCTGGTCCTTCCTGCGTGGAGTTTGCAAGTTCTCCCCAGATCTCGCGTGGGTTACCTCCGGGTGCTCCGGTTTCCTTCCACAGTCCAAAGACATGCAGGTTAGGTGCATTGGTGATTCTAAATTGTGCCTAGTGTGTGCTTGGTATGTGTGTGTGTGGCTCTGCAGTGGCTGGCGCCCTGCCCGGGTTTGTTTCTGCCTGCCCAGTGTTGGCTGGGATTGGCTCCAGCAGACCCCCCGTGACCCTGTAGTTAGGATATAGTGGGTTGGATAATGGATGGATGGATTATCTTTGAAAACTAAACTCTGGCCAAAAGAAATAAAAGAAAAAGAAAAACTTTTTCTCATGTTCTCAAACGGCTCATGTTCCAGGAAGGCAGCCTTTCTTGTACCCAGTAATGTAAGGTTTCCTCTACTTTAAGTACAACAACAGAAAGCTGGTGAAAAGTTTAACATATTTATCAAGTAGTTTGGGTAACCTTCATGGTATTCCATCCAGGTCATGGACATTAGTCCCAAATCTGGAGTACCTTGTTTTAAACTTAATTTAGTTTTGCCAATTATAGCCATTTGCCATCAAGGCAAACTGCTACAAATTTATATCATAAATAGATAGATAGATAGATAGATAGATAGATAGATAGATAGATAGATAGATAGATAGATAGATAGATAGATAGATAGATAGATAGATAGATAGATAGATAGATACCTCCACAGTGTAGAGAAATCGCCAGTGTGGGCATTTGACTTTGCCACTTCTGGTCCCTGCCACCTAGAAGAAAGTGTACTTACTGACAGGAAGGGGTCCAAGAAGCTTTAACAGGCAGATGGAATGCCTATGGGAGTTGCTTCTTGTTTGTAATCTATTTTTGTTTAAAATTTGTAAGTAAACAGGGACAGTTGGGTTGGTGCCCCAACATTTATCTTGTCTTTTGAACTTACTTCCGATGTCCACACTGGCTAGGAAAAAAATGGGCAAAATCTGAGGATGCAGTATACAGCCTAATAGATGTCGGCAAAAAGAAAGAACTCCACTGTTATATTTTAGCTCATTATGGAAGAACAAGTCATTGGCTTATCGTGTTCCAGTGTAATGATATTATGGAGATTATGGCCAGACATAATGCTGATTATCTCTTATTTTGTTATTATTTCCTTTTTGCCTGTAATGTCTAGACCAAGAACCATTCAGCTATTTGTCTGTTATAGCAGACGCTAGTGTAGAAGAGTACACTAGCAATTAAAGACAGTCTGAAGCATTAAAAGGCCTCCTCAGAAAGAACAACTTGCTTTGATCGTTAGTTACTGCAGGCCTATGCTGTCTACCTGGTATGTCTTGTTTAATAATAATAATAATTATTATTATTATAATAAAATAATGCATTTTATTTATATAATCTTTTCCTATAGATGGACTTCAAGTATTTGGAAGTCAACCCCACCTCCACCTCTTCCCCATCATGGTGACTAATCTTCAGGGGTTCCCTGGCATGTTAGAAGTCCACCATCAACAGCTTTATCTTTATATTTTTCATGTGAAAAAGGCTGTTCATGAACAACACGATGAAATATTCCTCCACCTTCGAAATACTCATATTTGCTTGTGTGTATAATTAAGACTGCAGCCCAGTCTGACAGTATTTGTATTTTATTATGTCTTGTTATTATTTGTACTTTTAAATAAGTTGATTTACTCCCTCCATGTAGCAGTGGCTATTTCCTGTGGCAGGTGGGGAGTGCTAAAACCAGAAATAGGCTTTTGTTATATAAGGATTAAAATTCTATATAATGATTTTACTTATAGATATGTTTACTTACCTGTACGCTTAAAGCAGACCTAATCCTTCCAGAAGGAGAATGAGGGAATGTCACCTGCTGTGTGCTTTGCTTCTTCTTTGCAGTGGTGTGTGTAGTTTGTAAGAGACTTTGAACAACATTTAGAGTAAATATTAACAAAGCCATTGTGAAGTTTGAATTTTTCCACAACAGAGTCATCTAAGAACTAAAGCAGATGACATAAATTAGAGCTGTGCTTAAAATAGGTCATGTAAAGTGTGAAGAGAAAGAGAAACAGAAGAGTTCCCTGGGGAGCCCCTGTGTTACTTAACACCATCTCCAAACTGCGGTCACCTGTATGTTAACAAGAGTCCATGACCCAGGACACTGTCCTGAAATACCTTGAGCTTCTTCTCCAAGGCTAGGGCTGTGTTAAGGAAATTGTAGAAATATAATATAATATAATATAATATAATATGCTACCATGGCTCTTTGTCTCTCCAGGATTTTAAATCACCTGTAGCTTCCAAACCATGTGACGTATTGACCTGAAATTTGGTAAACATATACTACGTGACGCCTACTATCCGCTTTCTGGGTGATGATTGACTTCCAAATGTTATTCCTCTTTAATTTTTTTTTTCTTTTATTGTATAGAATCAACTCTCGGCAGCAGCCAGCAGGGCATCCATGTGGCACATGCATACGGGCGCCGTTCTCATCCCTAACACCTTCACTGTCACTTCCCCTACCTTTTCATATCTTAAATCATTCTTGAGACAGAATGAAGTGAAAAATTAAGAAAAACCGACTAAGTAATTGCAACACAAACACTGACTTAATCAGTTTTAACGTGAAAAGATGCTGACGAAAGAAGAGAAGCAGCGGGCCACTAGAGTGGAGAAAATGAGAGCTGCTCAGGAAGCAGCAAGTGCATCAACCTCTGAGCAAACGTACAGAGAAAGAGTATGAAAACTATGAATGCTCAAGTCAAGTTTAACATGCAGTGCATCACTGCTACTGGTATAATATAAAATAATATAATTATCCTCTTTAATAAAACCCCTGTGTCGGCTCCAGGTGAGTCATGTGTGTGTGTCTTCTGGTGAAGTGCTGATGCGTGGGGCCACACGGGCACGTGTTCAGTCTCTTCCTGTACAGAGAGAGACACAGGTGTGTATACTGCAAGAGACAGACACACACAGGCGCATGCAGACAGACAGACAGACACACACACACACACACACACACAGGCACACACAGACACACAACACAAAGGCGCGGCGACAGACACACACACACAAACACAGGCACGCGCAAGACAGACAGACACACACACAGGCGTGCGCAAGACAGACAGACACACACACAGGCACGCCAAAGACAGACACACACACACACACACAGGCGCACGCTTAAGAGAGACACACACACGCATGCGAGAGACAGACACACACGTAGGCCCGCGAGAGAGACACACACACACAGGCACGCACGTGCATTGTTGAAATGTTACTTTTCTTGGTTGTTTATTAAGTCGGCTAATATAGCGCAAACTCTTGCAGTGTTAGTTTTCTGTTGTTCAAGGTTTTCTTAGTGTTATTCATTGTTTTTACATTTGGTTTACTATTACGCCCTGCATTCAATGGTATAATTAACTATATCTGTGCTTAAAAACTTAAAAAAATATATATTTACATACAGTTCATAGGCCTGGAACGGATTAATTGTATTTACATACAATCCTATGGGAGAAATTACTTCGGTTCACGACCAAATCGGGTTGCAACCAGAGTTTTGGAACAAATTATGGTTGTGAATACAGGTTCCACTGTATTATTGTCAGACAAAATTACAGTCATTTTACGGAAATACAAACCAGTATTACTGAGAGAGAAAATTAAAGGCACATAATACAGTGACGCATATTACATCCACATATAAGGTCCCTTACCATTTAATATAGACTGTTCCTACTAATGCTTATGCACTACTGTTCTAGTGCCCAGTATTGTAAACCGCTTAATGTCTAGTATAATATAATATAATATAATAAAATATAATATAATGTCTCCTGTAGAGACTACAAAAAAAGGCAAGCAAATACCCTGTTCAAAGAAAAAAAAATACCATTAGTTTGTTTTTAATAAAAATGCATGCAAAAATCTCCAAAACTAAAAGGAAAAAAATAGTTACATTTTTATCTTAAGCAGGACTCTTTTAAACATCACTGAAGCATTAAAAAAGTGTGTGTCTTCAGTGCTAGAGTCTCCAATTGTTGATGTCCGTAGATAACTTTAAAGCTGTTTGGCTTCGAGGTGAAAGAACAATCCTGATGACTTGCAAGTTCTACCTGTGTCTATGTGGGTTTTCCTAGCACGCTGCTAAAGACATGCAGGTTCAATTAATTAGAGACCCTAAACTGGCCCCAGTGCGTAAGAATGGGGACCCACCCTCAGAGTGACTTGTGCCTTGTCATGGCTTCTTTTCTGCCTTGTGCCCAGAGTTGCCATTATAATCTTTGTCCCCAATGAGTTCAATTAAAGAGGTCTGAGATATGTGTGTATAGTGTAATGTAATATATTTTTCCCAGGTTCTATCCAAACCCACAGCTTTTTCCTTGCAAAGTACAGATATGCAGGAGGTAGCATTGTGATATGTTGGCCTTTGACTTAACGGGTCCACATTCCTTCTGTTCAAATTCACAGTTCTGTTTGCTATTTGGAACAATTGCACTAAACCTGACATTTCCATCTTCCGTCAGTAGAAAATAAAGGATGAAATGTGGCACAAAGAATAAAAAGAATATAAAAAGTCGAAGACATACAATTTACAATGTATGTACTACATCCAATTTGAAAAAAACAGTGTACACAACAGTATATAACAAATTAAAATGTATAATTCATTTTGCTTTTGGGGACTTAGTTAAGTGATTTGAAAAGTCAATCAATGCCCAGACAACCTTTTCACATCTAAGAGCATCATTCTAGATGGAAGGTGGAATCACAGTGCAAGAACCATGTACACTAAATGCAGCCAGAGACTGGGAAATGTGTGTGGAATTAGACCAGAGACTCATGTAAGGTAGAAAGTAGCTAAGGCTAACTTGAGACTGGACATGATCCTCTGGTCTAAATCCTGTCAGTGTCTTCATCATGGAACTTCCAGTCCATGGGAGGATATGGTAGAGGAGGCCTACCAACAGAAAAAGCTGCATTATTCAAATTTGCTACAGAAGTAAAAGATTGTGGTTGGAATGTAAAGATTCACTCCGTGGAGGTGGGATTCAGAGGCTTTGTAGCCACTTCCACCAAAAGGACTCTTTAAGGAGCTAGAGGATCAGAGGCAGGAGTGAACTGGGTCTCAAAACTGGCCCAGGCATCCCCAACAAGCGAGGTGAGGCCACTCAGCCCATTATTCATTGTAAACTGTTGCCAAACTTAATCTGGACACTAGTGTTTAGACACAACTTAAAATTTGACGACATACTTCGAAATAAAATTGAATGAAAATAAAAATATAGTAACACATGCTATTAGAGTACATGTCAAATGTCAATATCATGTCCAAGTACCAGTACCCAAGTAGGCTAGTAGCTGCTCATTTACAATGGAATAAATTATAACTGAGGTTATAATGAAAACCTCACATGACTGAAATGTTCCATTAACTTAACAATAAAATATAAATGTTCTGTCTAATATGAAAATTCCTATCCTGTGCTTTATGACTTTATTTCATCATACTAATAATCACAGCTGAAAACCACTAGTTATCGCTCATGCCAAAAACCAGAGAAAAATAAAATGTATAATCCATCCATTTTCTAACCCGCTGAATCCGAATACAGGGTCACGGGGGTCTGCCGGAGCCAATCCCAGCCAACACGGGGGCACAAGGCAGGGACCAATCCTGGGCAGGTGCCAACCCACCTGGGACACACACACAACACACCCACACACCAAGCACACACTAGGGCCAATCTAGAATTGCCAATCCACCTAACCTGCATGTCTTTGGATTGTGGGAAACCGGAGGCTCAGAGGGAAACCCAACGCAGGAGGACATGCAAACTCCACTGAGGGAGGAACCAAAGCGAACCGGTTTCCTAACTGCGAGGCAGTAAGCGCTACCACTGAGCCACCGTGCCGCCAAAATGCATAATACATAATCTAAACTAAGTGTAGTACTGAAGAATTTAAATACTATATATGACATAAAATAAATTGCAATAATGTATATGTTAACCAAAATGTAGCGGTATCCAAACAGAAATCGGAAAAAGGCAGTTCTGACCAAATTTTTTGCTGCAACGTTGTGTACTGACATCTAAAATAACTTGATGACATAATACGGTATATTATATAGGACTATATAAATCGCAGTACCAGACAGATAATGTTTAGTAGCTTTGTGGTTTAGAAAATTAATTTTAATGTCAAACAGTAACCAAGTACATAAAATTTATTTCATGAAATGGCGACCCCTGACCAGACCAGAATCAGTGGCCCACCAAGCATTGCCCAAATGCCCTAATGGCCAGTCGGTCCCTGATCAGAGGGGCAGGCCTAAAGAACAGTGAAATCACTTTCTGATGCCAGCGAAGGTATAGCCACAGGTTGTGGTTAAGCGAGGAGACACCATGTAGGCTGCAAAAAATCTGACATCCTTAAACTCAAGCCTAGGGTTTGATCAACCTGTAGTGGGCATGCTTAAGATGAGGGTGTCTTGTGATTAAAAGGCCAAAACACTCAGGGATGCTAGAATAACAACTCTTTTTAAGCCCTGTCCGGATTTCTGGACAGTTTTTACAAAACTGTTAGTTTGTCCGGGTTTATCACACTGCAGCCCATCATTCCCAACCAAATTTTGTCTTTTTCAATTCACAACCTTTTTTATTTTACCTACTGTATAATTCTTAACAAACATCAGATAAACTCACTTATTGGTGGATCTCAATCATACATGAGTGCACCTCGCACTTTAAAGGGAGTAAAGGAGTAAATACCCTCGCTCAGAAACCTCCCCAACCCCAGAATTTACATGAAGAAAACACCTCCCCAACAGTTCTTTTTTATATTTCTGTATGACTCAGGAAATATGGTAACCCTAACCTTATTCTTACATTCATGTCTAGAAAATTACATTTGCTTTTCTTTCTTGCTTTTATGATTAACTTACCTCAAGTCAGCTGGGGCCTCATGTATAGCAGGTGTGTGGAGAACTCACTATAACATAGGTAAGCACAAAAGAGCTGAGAATGTCGTGCGTCGCCGAAAAATCAGATGCAGGAATCTGTGCAATCCAACTTCTACGTTCTTCTGCTACATAAATCCCGATCAAGCGTGAAAAGTAGCGGCTCGTACTCGCATTTATGTACGCCCCAACTCCTCCCAGAATTACGCCTCTTTGAATATGCAAATCAATATAAATTGCCCTTAAGCTCAGCCTTCTGTGAAAAGACAATGGGAAAAGCACGGGGGAAAATATAAGAATTTCAGCGAATACCAAGTGGAGGCAAAGAAAAAACACTACTATTTGTTCAAATAAACCGTGGTATAATCAACAAAAGGAAGTTGATGAGTGACATAGCATGTTGGAGAAACTTGAAAGTTCACGTTCACAAAATCGCACAGTGCGGAAATAAAAAATAATTATTGCAGCAGTACTCAGGGGACTCCTAGACTTGTGTTGGCACTGGGCAGCAGAAGAATCGGTGGCTCTTGCCGCCAATGTCAGTAAGGTATGCACTGTAGATGGCCACGTCCGTTGCAGACACTGCATAGCCGCCTCGTGCTCATGACACAGCATTTAACTTTTGCCGAAATTTGTTTCTGCGTTTTTAGCTGTGTTGTTATTTTCTCTTTCTGTTTTATATTCAATATATATTGATCGTCATCATATGTAAATAAGCTCTTTATATAAGTGGCTCAGGTTGTGCGATATTATAACTATAGTGCAAGTTTACAGTGAGGTGATTGTACTTATAAGTACAAACAGTTCTACAAGGTGCAATTGATTGAGTGCATTTAAAGTTCTTGGGATTAAACTGTTTCTGAAGGTCTGTACAAGAAGGCTTTAAAATGTTTTGCATGCTGAGACAGCGTGTCCATGAAACTGTATACCCGATAATTCGTTGTCCAAAAAAAAAAA